>NW_006263371.1:1968694-1975661 GCF_000469605.1 Apis dorsata
TTATACGCGGTTCCACTCATCGTGTGCCTGCGTGACACGCTCTGTTGTGGCGAATATCGCGATTTTTATCTGGCCGATAAGAGGAGAGGGAGGTGTATGCACAATTGGAACACTGTTTTGTGTTATCTTGTTTGTTTATTTCTCTTTTTATTTATTCCCCCTATTTTGGATTTTTTCTGAAGGGTTTTTGAAGGGTTTTGAAGTTTTATTTTTATTACGATAATCGAAGAAGATTTTTGAGGATCGTTGACGCGATGGAATATGAATTTTTTTTAAATGTTTGGTGAAGAAATTGATTAATATTTTTCTAATCTTGGCTATCGTATCGTTGAATTTGGGAAAAGAATTTCGAATAAGTTTAAAACCTGTAAACTTTTATGAATATTGTGTAATCATTGGAAATTGGTGAAAACTTTTGAAAAAATTATGATCTTTGACGAAAGAAAAATTGGTTGATTCGTATTATTAATATTGTATCGACTATTGTGTTGTGCAGAACTTTTTCTTTCGCGTTGATAACAGGTTGTTTTAGTTATTCGACTGAAGGATTATTATGAGGATTTGAGTAATTATTTTATGATTGGGTTTTGATGTGTGAATTTTTAATAAAAAAAAATCCTTGAAATAATATGAAAATAGGTATCGATTCAAGTGTAGTTTGTTTTAGAGGATGATGGAACGTTTAATTTATTCCATTAGATAGCTCCCAGTCCCACAATATTCCCACCGATTTATAGGCAAATTATTCAATATACAATCATCCAATTATTCAATAGGATAATAATTTATTTGATTATATTAAGATTATATAAGAGATTATATTATATTACGAAAAATTTATTCGAAAAGAAATATTTTATTAAGAAAATTTTTACGAATAATATTTTTTTCTATTTAAAGTGGATTTTTATATTAAATAGTTGATCGAACATTTCCTGTAAAAAAGTATTCAATCAGATTCATGCGATATTTCGCCAATTTGTAATTATATTCCATAATTATTTCGTAACTGGATTTTATTGGAAGATTATTACCTATATTTAATAAAAGAATCAAGATGATGGAATATTAATTAAAATGTGAGTCGCGTTAATAAAGATGATCGAATTTATGGAAGAGAGATTATTCAATAATTACGATGATTCGAATTTTCATTCAATCTTAACGAATTGTTAATTGTTTAAAAATTAAAATGCGCCATTTCTTTACCTTCAACTATGAAAACAGAGGACAAAAATAAATAAAACAATATGCGAAAAAAATTTGAACGAAACATTGAAATTGTCTCTAATCTATTTTCAACAATAAAATTTTTTTCCATCTTATAATAAAATAAAATAAAAATTATAAGAATCTTTATCTTTATGAGCACTTATTAGAAGAAGTAAGATTAAAATTATTACTTGAACAGAATCTAATCACGAATACCACGATAACAATCTTAATTATTGGTTGTAATATTTTTAAAGATCGGATTGCAACAATAGATAAATAAATTTCATGTAAATGTTGCGTGCGACAAATCTAAATTTAGTTTTGTTTACTCGATATACTCCAATTTATAATATATAATAACGTTAAATATAAATATTGAATCATCGTTTGTTTAATTCATCACTTCGATATTTTATATACATTGCATTTGAAAAACAAATTCATTTTCCTCCCTTTTCATATTCACGATCAAACGTCTTTCTCATTTTCCTTGTTTTCAATCATTTATGTTCGTGCAATATTCCATCATACTTCGTTAATACACTCGTGTTAATTCTGTTAATCAAGTCACGTTTTAAGTAGAGAGAATATTTATCATTGAATCACACGATCTATGTTATTAGCACCCATTAACTAGCATACGTTTTATTTTCATATTCTTTTTAAATTCTTACATTTTCCAACTTGTATTGTAATTCGATGGAATAGATTTACACTCGATTCATAAATCAAAATTATTAATTTCGAGATTTTAAAGATTTTTCATAATTTGTTGAAAATCAAATTGAAATATAGCACTAACAAGGAAGGAATTAAGGAACAGACTACTAGCGCCACCATTTACAAAATGGCAGCGTCGCTCAGATCCCAAAGTAACAACCGTACCGATAATTGACGATTTTGAAGAAAAAAACTTCCAAGCTTACCGAAAAAAGACATTGCAAGAAAGAAATACAAATTTGAAATATTCATTTCATTAATCCTTTAACCTTTCTCACACTCATTCGAGAAAAAAATACGAGCGATGGACACGCATAAAAATACCTCCGTTTTCTTTCTTTCTTTCTTTCTTTCTTTCCTTCCTTTTTTCTTCCCCTCGTAATTACGAATGCAGTAATCCGCGGAATAACAGAAGAATCCACACAAGCAACGCAGTCCATTTAATCTAACCGGGTATTTTTAAAACAGGAGCAAGTAAACGACCACCACCAAGTTTCTTGCGTTTCATTTGCCGCGAGAATCAAGCTTGAAACTAAGTAACTGCTTCACCGGAGAACAAGATATTCCTACAGGGCAACTTTTTTCTTTTTTCTTTTCCTCTTTTTTCTTTTTTTTTACGGCGGCCCATTCGTTAGTTGCTTCACGGCGCGGATGTCGCCTTGCGAACACGGACCAACTTCCAGGTTTATACTTTTCGAAACGAGGAGGGAAATAAAAGCTGGACTAATGACTCGGATCGTTTCGAGGTTGCGAAATAAGTGGATCGGCAGTGTCGGGGATAATAACGAAACTTTACGATGGAAAACGGTGGAGCAGTGGAAAGTTTATGTTTAAGGGAAGAGATCGGCGAAGGATACACGTTTATTTCTATGCTTTTTCTGGATTTATGTAAATGTGAGAATTCTTCTGTGAAATTAATAGTTTACGAGAAGATGGAAACTTTGGAATTTCTTTTTTTTTTACGACAAGTAAAATTACAGGAAACTTGCAGATTTGAGTATTATTTGTGAACGTTCTGGAAATTTCCAAAAAATATTGTGTTGCAAAGAAATTGTAGTAAAATATGTTGGAAAATATTGAAGCATAAAAGAGGAATATAATTTTAAATATTGCGAAAAAATAACTGAAAATATAAAGAAGTAAGATATAATTGAAAGCAATTATACAATTGAAGAGTATCTATATATTTCTAATTATTATTCTATTTCTGGAAGAAATATAATTTAGAACGAATATTGAAAAGTATATTCTTTTAAAATTTATAATATCTCGAGTATTATATCGAAGCGGAAAATTTGTAAAAGTATCACGAAGAAATTATTATTTAAAAGTGAAAGAACCTAGTACAAAGAATCATATAATTCATAAATAACAAATATGTAGCTTTATGCTATTATACGCAATTGAAGAATATTTTGCAGGAAAAATAGCGATGAAAAGCGCAGAGAGCTTCTCGTGGAAAAATTGAAAGCAATTGATGTCAAAGAATTTTCTTTGCGAGAGGAGAACAACAGTGCAATTTACGTCCCACACGTTGCTCCAGGTTGACACGAATTGGCTCAACCCATGAACTTAAACGCGTCAATGAAAAAATTATGGTAATTTCCCTTCAATTCACGATCTTCCAAAAAAATTGGAATCAAAAATGGGAATTCTTCTGGATCTTATCTCTCGAATCTACTTCTCGTCGTAAATTTATTTCCAAAATAATTTTCCCCCAATTAAAATCCGTTCTCTATGAAATTGATCGATTTTTCAGAATTCTTCTCACTATTCTCGTTTTTCTTCCTACTCTGCAATCTATTAATTATATCATAGAACATTACGCTCCTTCGCGTAATTCTTTACGTTGAAATTAAAAGTTCGATGCAAGGTAATCGAAAATAAAAAAAGGAAAAAAGTACGTTTTCGTTAAAAAAATTTCATACGAAATATTGCATAGCGAAAAGAGAATAGAAACAGGGCAGAACGGGCTGTTTCTCTTCGAATGTTATTCCGTTTTCATAGAAATTACCATTCGTTTCTTTCGAATAATATTACGAGAGAAATGATTTCATGTTTCACTTGACCTTTCCACGAGGCGAATACATTTATACACACACACACACACACACATACACACTTTCTCTCTCTATCATAGTCTCGTAGTTGAAATCACAAGGCGCAGCGAGAGAAAAAGAACGAAACAGAGTTCAATAATGACATTTTCTATTCGTGTGGTGTTATTGTTTGGAGGGGAGGATCACGAGGAAAATAAACGTGTTATGCTCGCCTAATTATGAGCCGCGGAAAATCCTCGTCCAGGCATTACGAAATTCGTTACACAACCTTTTATGCTGCCGCGCTCCCAGAGACCTTTTATTAGTTAATAACGCAAGAATTACGAGAACGGTCCCGTCGTTGTTGTCCGAACGAGAGAAAAAATCTTTTTTCTTCTTCTTCTTCTTCTTCTTCTTCTTCTCGAGGAGCTTGTACAGGAAACGTGAATTTCCTGCTATTTCTAAAATTACAATCGTTCCTTTTATAAGATAAGATAAGATATTTTTTTGAGATAAACTTTTACGTAAGATTTAATTGAAGTAATTGAAGGTGATGGTGTAAGCTTGAATTCAAACAAAGTGAATTTTCTTATTTTCTTGTCAATCGTGCAAGTAAATTTATCAAATTCATTAAATTTGTATCCAAAGGCTAAATATATCGTGCAAGATAAATGATCTTGACGACGAACAAGGTGTAGAGAAATGTAAATACGTGATAATAGAAAATTGGGAAACAAATTTTATTATATTTCATTTGAGTTCTATATGGAAGAATTCTAATGTTTATTTGATTTTTCGATTTCTAAATTTCTGTCACCATAACATCTTTCCAACGAACTTTGATTGTTAGAATATTTGCATCAGTTTCAGAATTAACAGTTAAGTAAACACGACTACTAACTAACAATCTAATCTAACCTAACTTAACCTAACCTAATCTAAAACCAAAGTTTCCGCATTCCTCTTCTCACACTTGGCTTTACACAAAATGAAATGGATCGATTTTTCTTCAATTTGACTCAATTGAATTCCAAACGATACATTAAAAATAAATTTTAAAAATTCAAATTGTTGACTCAAAAAAAAAATCTTTGAATAAAGAAAAGATTAAAATATCTGATTCATTAAACAAAGGAAAAATCCAATTGAAAAAAAGAAAAAGCAACAAAACTTTCTTAGGTCTAGAAAAAGGTTTAAAAGAAATTTAACATTTTAACCCTTTTTTAACTGTGGTTTATAAACCACATACAAAAATTACAGCCAGATGTATATAAATGACATGTTAATTTTTGCTAATATCAAATAACTAAAATAAAATAAATTCTTTTAAAATAGAATATCACTTTGGTAATATAATTTAAAATTAGAACGTATACACTTATTTTCATTTTATTTTTCTTATCGTTGATCATAGAATGCGTACTTTGTCCATCGAAACCTTTTCATTTTTTATCCTATTTTTGTCCTAGTACGAGATAAAAAGTTTAGTTTAATTTTGACCTCTAATATATGAATAAACCTTCCACTTCTTCCACTTCCTCGAGAAAAAGGCATCAAACAAAACGAAAGACCAATGAAGTTTTAGTATAAATTTCGAGGTTTTAGGTTTCTCTAATAACTTTATACTCTATACACTTTTTATAATTTATAAAATAATCAAAATTATATCGTCTAGTATTATGACTTCATTTTAATAAAATATTTTTTTTCTTGCGTTTAGAATGATCGACTGTGCTAAAACTATCCCTCAGTTAAGCAAAAAATAAAAAGAAATGAAAAGAAATTCGAATTCCCTTCTTCTCTCCCCTCCTCGACTTTATACACTTTTTATAATTTATAAAAATAATCAGAATTATATCGTCTAGTATTATGACTTCATTTTAATAAAATATTCTTTTTTTCTTGCGTTTAGAGCGATCAACTGTGCTAAAACTACCCCTCAGTTAAGCAAAAAATAAAAAGAAATGAAAAGAAATTCGAATTCTCTTCTTTCCTCCCCTCCTCGACCAAAAATCATAACTACCAAAAATAACGAGACGTTATGGCGGTTGTAAAATTTAAAGTTTCGCGTGTATCTGCCTGTGGAGGCGCTAGAATCGAATGGAAATTTCGCAAGGTTGGTGAAAACTTCGCGGGTTGCAGGGTTTACGTTAACCTGGCTTGGCACGAGGATCTGTTACGTCTCATTTGCAAGTTTCGACCGGTGAAGTTTAATGGCGCTCCGGACAGGATGTTTCAAACTTTGTTCAACACGCGTATGGTGGCGAGGAAGGGATACGTTTGAAAACGTTTGCGCGCGCCATTACTTCTTCCTTGGCGGGTTTAAGGCTTCCTCTAAAATTTATCAGCAAAATATCTGAAAAATAGAACGCGGGAATCGTATCACGTTGTATCGTATATGGAATATAGGAATTGTGAATTTTGTCGAGTTTATTGGAACAACGATGACAGAGGAAAGGATCATGAATTTAATTAACAAGCGACGTTAATTGTGACGGTGTGCAGCATTGGAAATTCTTGCCTGTTCGAATACTTTGAAAATGATGCGATTCTCGAGATTCTTGACATTCTCATTCAACGTTGGCTGGTCTCATAGAAGAGAATGTCTCATAATCATGTTTCTCGTGTTTATTGAAATTCGTGTCTATTCAAAGTTGTATTTTAAGACATTGAACACTCGTTCTTCGCCATGTGCGAGATAAGCTTGTTGCTCTATATAACAATTTTTGTAATTGTTAATTTTTTTTACAAGTTTCTAGGATTCTATTTTTCTACAAAAATTATTTTGTTATTTTAAAAGAATTATATATATTTTAAATAGTATAATATAATAATAATTATATATTTTAAAAGAATTATCAATGATTGGTTTCATTGGCTCAAATTCGCCATATGCGAGATAAGCTTGTTGTTGCTCTATTGTCGAAATGATATAACAATTTTTGTAATTGTTAATTTTTTTTACAAGTTTCTAGGATTCTATTTTTCTACAA
>NW_006263371.1:1976478-1977449 GCF_000469605.1 Apis dorsata
CATATTTTAAAAGAATTATCAATGATTGGTTTCATTGGCTCAAATATTTGTTATAATATCAATCAATTTTCGATGGAAAACGATCTGATTTTTCAGGATGACGAATCAAACAATTTTACAATTCGATAACAACGATTAAATCGTTAGAGAATTTTCAGGTGCAATAAGAGCAGTACGATTGTTCCTATCTTTTATTTGCCTATTCAAAATAGATGTACGTTTTACAATGGCTGATAATTCGTAGGATTCAACGTTCTATTTATGATCAAGCCTCGTAACAGAAGAGCTGCACAACTTTTAATCTCGCGAAAGATAAAACTCTCCTTGATAGAAACGTTCGATCTTTTTCTTAACTTTGGATAGAAATAAAATCGTCATCGCATTGTTGCCAATCTTCTTAGTCTTATCTCGAGCCATTTTTCCATCGACTTTTAATATTAATTAAAATTCTACACAATTGTTACAATTCTAAAATATCAAATTTTGCTTTACCTATTTTTAATAATAATTTTCGCAATTATTAATAAAGTTGAAGTATAATAATTCTTGTTTAAAACTTCTCTTTCGAATGTAATATAACGTAATAATTTTACATAACATGTATTACTCGGATAAATATTTCGCATTTATTTCCACATGCTGTTAACATTAGTTTGTTGACACGCGCGTATCTACGTGTAAATAACGTTATATACACGTTTCGAGGTCCAACAAAACACGTTCTTCGATTCCCTTTAATTTCGTTATTATTTGTTTATCCAACCACCGATAATTTATCGTGATTATCGAAAATTTCGCTTCATCGAATCGATTAAAAAAAAATTTGCTAACAATTAACCGCAACCGTTGTGTATATGATGTGTTAATCGAGCAAATATTTATATCAGCAAACAATTTTCTAAAATGTATTTTTCAAAAAAAAAAAAAAAAAAAATGCAAATATACTGTCGTGCGCGCGAGATAATTTTATA
>NW_006263371.1:1977709-1983546 GCF_000469605.1 Apis dorsata
CGCGCGAGATAATTTTATATCATCGAAAATATATGTATATAAATGCGAAACGGCTTCGTGATTCGTGATATAAAAATAAAACGTTTTATGAAATATGAATGTATAAAAGGGACGTGTGTGTTAATGCAACGTTTAACGACTAAATATTTACGTTACAATAAACCCGCGATAATGTTATGAAACAAATTATGGAAATAAAAGCGACCATGTTGTTTGATCTCGTTGGGTTGGCTAGCAAAGTATAGATCGCGATAAATCCTCTTCTATGTAGCCGTCGACCGACCTAATTTTACACTACAGTAATCGAGCTTTCCATTCACCTCGGTTAATGGAAAATTATATTGACGGAGGCACACCTACGACCATTCGGCTTGAATCTAGGATCCCTCCCTTCCTCCTCTCCGTGAAATTACACATCGATTAGTTTTCAGTCTATTTTCTTCGCCTTCGATCCTTTTCGAAATCTGTTACAATTTTGAGAAAGATTGTAATCGAAAGATGTAAACCAGCCACATTTATACATAATCGTAAATCGATTAATTTTCAATCTTTCGTCATTTGTTCTTCTGGGAAAATTAAAACTTTTTAAAAATTTTTTTTTATTGATAGATAATAATTATTTATCTTGTTATTAATATTAATGATTCTTTTTTTCGTTATTTGCTCCATACTTTTTGTCATTTAATAAATAAAAATTCTTTTTTTTTATTCCTTTTCTCATTTTCCAAGGGGTTAAAAAATATAGGTTTTATTAGTATTTCTACATCCAGAATCCATTCCACGAATCTCTTATGAAACGAATTATCGGTAAATGAAAATTCCAAATTCCAGATTCCAGTTTAAAACTTAAAACGTTTCTCATATGACATGTTCCTCGACTATCAATTTATTCTTCGGCGGTGTCGAAAACTTGGCGCGTCGATGGCCAATGGTCGAGAGATCGTGACGATCATTCTTCGTGGGCGATTAAAAACCGATCAGAGAGCGCAAGAACTCAGAAAGGTCGGAGTGAAAGCTCGTTATCGATCACGAGTGGGGTTGGCGTGCCGCGGTGTTGTTAAGGGTGTTTATCACCTACACGGTTCTTCAGGGTCGCCATATTTGTGTCAAGAACTCGGCTGCTGGAAACCACGGTGGAAAAACTAACGGAGGGAGGAAGGATTGACGCGAGAAAGGCCTCAAGGCCGCCATCTTCCAATATGGCGTTCCAGCCGCGCCCTCTCATTTTCGGTCTTTTCTATTATCTCACGTTTCGATCGATCGATCAAGCGTGGATTGAACACATCCAACGTTTCTCTTCTATACAATAAGTTCTTCTTAAAAAAATAATTCTTTTTCTAAACTTTAATTCAATTCAACTCGAGAGAATTCTTTTTATTAAATCGTATCATCTAATTCTTTTTATTTAATCGTATCGACGATTGTTGGGAACAGAAGTGGATATCTGTTGAGGCAAGAATTATTTCTATTGGGACCAATATCCAAGGTAGTATTATCAATATTGAATTAATAACAAAAACGATATTAACACAGTGGCAACGTCGTTCTATCCATCCAAAAGTTTTGAATTTTTAAATTTTTATCAATTCTCTGTTTAAACTTCTATCGCCCATATCAACTTTCATAAATATAATAAACTGGATGGGATAAAATGGAGAGGGATATTTTAATTTAATCGAAACACTTTTTCACTCGCGAAGCAAATATCGATTTACACGTGTGTAATTGGAGAAATAGAGATGAAATAACAGTGAAGGAAAAACAAGGCCGATACGAAGAGGGTACGAAAATTCTCTCTTCCGTTTCCACGAAGCAGCATCTCGCAGATGCTAATGGATTCTCGTGGCGCGGTTGGTAAGCGGCCATGCATTGATCACATTAGCATTAGCATCAGGACCAGTAAGTGGATTGGATTTAACAAACCTGGTGGTGGATATAATCTTAAAGAGGGATTACGGCGAGGTCTCGAGCTTATTTTCGCTCGGAATTATTTCGATTCCCCCTCTCCCCCCTGTGAATCAAATTTCCACAAGTCTCTTCCTATAACCGGATATTTTCCGTTAATTGGTAAAATATTCTTCTGTGTAATTCTTTTTAACAGTAGATTTACGGAGCAATTTCACGGATTTTATGCTTAAAAATTCAATATGCAAATATTTAAATATATTGGTTATATATTGGTTTTTAATGCAGCAAATATATATATATATATTTTTTTATTCGTTTATGAATCCGTCAATTTGACGGGTTAATTTAATAATAAATCAATTGTTGGAAAATAAGAAAAATGAAATAACAATGAATAGGAAAAAGTAACACCGAGAAAATGACGAATGTTTAATAATAAATAATCGAGTTGTTTATGATTGTGATATGATAACAAATAATTCCTTCAACGGTGTTAAGTGAATCTGTCTTATTATTTTATGTAAAACAAATAGATTTACGTGAAAGATTATTTCAACAGCGTTTTATAAAAAAAAAATAAATGCTATTTGGAAGCTTAGTAAAAATTTATTTTCGTAAGTGAAGATTTGAATTTTTCGAGATATTTTTAAAACTTATCCACAAAAATATATTTTTTTACGTTTATATTATTATAGGCAAGTCTTCAAAAAACGTGGAATTGATAAAGAAAGAATAATGAAAAGAATAACCAGCATAAATGAAGACCAATATGGATCGGATTCTGATATGAATTATGCAAAAGCGAGGAAGAATTTGACAATATAAACGAAATTGAAGATTCTGACGACAGTGAAAATGAAAATTATGACAATACATAAAAGAAAAAAAATTCGTATTATTTTAGATATTGAAAACGAAAATGAAATAAAAAATGCTGATAATGAAGAAAATACAGGATCCCGTGAATAGCCCCTTTGTGTATTTTATATATCGTATAATTTTTTAGCCATTTTGCCTTGAATTATTATACAAAGAGAATACATTGGAGTAAAAGCTCGAAAGAATTTTCTCTTTCAATTAGCTGAAGAATTAGACAATGACCATCACGACGAACAAAATACTAGTTTCATTATTTAGGGTCTAACTGTATTTGCATTGAATCAAAAATCAAAAATCTATAGATTTTAAATAAATAAATAGTTTACAAAAAAATTGCATTTTAATATGAAAAAGACGGATTTCGGTGAAGAAAGGTGTACAGCCAATGTCCGTAAATCTAATGTTGAAACATATATCCTCTGTTAATCCTGACTGGAATACTTACCTCTTGTTACGTTCCACGTAATATCGACGGGAATGCCTTCGAGGGCGATGCCTACGTTTGTCCACGTGAGACGCGAGGCCGATCGATGCTGTCTCCTTCGAATTTCGCCTCGAATCCCGATTATCCCTCACGGACGAGTCCCTTCTCGATCCATCCTTTTGATTCTCCTGCGACCTGACCAACATCCATACGAAGAACAAGAAGGCGATCATCGTCGCGTCTTCGATCATCGCGGCTCGTCCATCGTCGATCGTTCACCGTCTTCCCGCTTCCTTCCAATCGAACAAACACTTTCCCTCTTCATTCTTTCCTTTTCTTAGGTGCTGTTTTAGGTCTTTTTTGTCTTAGGTCTTTCGAGAAAGAAAGTGGTTCGGTTCAAACTTCTTCCGTTTGAACAATTCTGGTCGATCAATTTTTTAGTTTCGCTTTTGATTTCTCTTTTTATATATAATATTATATGTAATATTTCTATAATTAATAATATATTAATATTTATATAATTTTATATATAATTGTATGTAATTCAATTCGTGGAAATTCGATTTTCTTTCTTTCTTATACGAAAGATTCTGAGATAGGCGTATATAATATTTCTTTTATATATAATTTTATATAAAATTCTGAGATTTTCTTTCTTTCTTATACGGAAGATTCTGAGGTAGGTGTACGAATGAACGATTAAATGAAGATAATTTATAGAAGGTATATAAGAATTTCATAATTTATTCCTTAGATTTTTTCTTTAGATATGATTTCTCTTTTTATATATAATTTTATATATAATTGTATATAATTCAATTGGAAAGGATTTTCTTTCTTTCTTATACAGAAGATTCTGAGATAGGTGTACGAATGAACGATTAAAAAAAATAATTTATAGAAGGTATAAGAATGAATTTCACAATTTATTCCTTAGCTTTTTTCTTTAGATATGATTTCTCTTTTTATATATAATATTATATATAATATTTCTTTTATATATAATTTTATATATAATTGTATACAATTCAATTCGTGGAAATTCGATTTTCTTTCTTTCTTATATGGAAGATTCTGAGGTAGGTGTACGAATGAACGATTAAACGAAGATAAATCGATAAGAGGCGGGTGAAATTTATAGAAGGTATATAAGAATGAGTTTCACAATTTATTCCTAGTGTTTGCCCTCGACAAACTCATATCGAACTATTTTCCCTCCATTCGATTCTCGTTGGTTGGCAAATGTTTACCCTGTGACATCGCCTTTACAGAAATTCTTCTCTCATCGAAAACCAAGAATACTTTTCTCGAATTCCAATCGTTCAAATCCATTCCTCTTTCTCTCTCTCTTTCTCTCTCTCTCTCTTTGATTGAAACGAAATATTTTTACCTTTCTTATTTAATTAGATCAATTCATCTTTATCAATTCTTTTATCAATGATGTATTTTATTAGCGCCGATTGAATATAAAAAATAAAAATAAATGTAAAAATAATAATGTAAAAAATAAAAATAAACTGTAATTATCATCTTAATTATCAGCCCAAAAAAGAAATAACTATAATCTATAATAAAATAAATTCACGCAAAGCACGATGTACGAATTAATTAATTTCGAACGAAAATTGTGCAACGGGGGAAGAGAAGCGTTCCTCGAATCCAAGAGGAAGAGGAAAAATGTATTTTCCAAATAATTGAACCACACGCAAGAGCAGTCCTGCGAGATTGATTTTAATGAATTTTTATTACGAGACCAGCTTTCATCGAGTGTACTTGGGATAATCGAACAAATCCCCACCATAAATTCTCCCTGTATTACATCTCATGTCGCAATATCGTTTAATTCATTGCTAATTTTATTCGAATTTTATCTATGAATATTTCTCTATGAATCAAGGGAAGAAATGACATAAATTCTTTGGATATATGATGGAAGAGGAGAAGAAAATTTAGAAATAAATATAACAAGCAATTATTATTAGAAAGAAGAATTGTAAAATAATGATTGAATTTCGCCGTTGGAAATCGTGAGGAAACGTGGAAAATAAAGGAAACAGGGGTTAAGAGAATCAGGACAGAGAGACTGGATCGACAACTTGATAACGCGAGATTCCATTATTCGTGAGATTTAGGACAAGAGTCGTTCAACGTTATTCAAGAACAATATTTATTGTCCAATGGCTGACGACAGCAACGTATATCCACGTTCGGGATTTGCATCCTTTTTCTTCTTTTTCTTTTTTCTTCTGTTCATTGAAAAAAAGGTGGAAAATCGCTTTTGTCCAGTTTGTCGTGTTATCGTTTCAAAAAGCTAAAGCTGCTGACGAGATAGTTATTTCACGTTGTAGCATTGATTTTGAGCTACACAAGCTATCCTATTAGAAACTAATAACATAGAAATGCGAATTAGAGCAAAGTGAAGACTGGCGGTGTGCAAATCGAATGAACGAATCAAAGTTGCAAAGTTGAACGAAATATAAAAGAGAAAATACAAAAATAGTACAAATTGGTAATAAAACAATACATAATATAAAAAAATAAAAAATAATGGAAATTATGTTAAATAAAAAGTAGAAGTTATATTAAAATATAGCAAATTATAATGAAACAATGTATATATATATAT
>NW_006263371.1:1984097-1987484 GCF_000469605.1 Apis dorsata
GAATATATGGTGTAATTATAGCAATGTATATATATATATGTAGGAATGTAGAAAATGTAGGAAACATGGTAATGTTGTGGAAAATAGAATATAAAATACATGATAAAGTTGTGGAAAATAGAATATAGAATACATGATAAAGTTGTGGAAAATAGAATATAGAATACATGGTAAAATTGTGGAAAATAGAATATAGAATATATGGTGTAATTATAGTATAGCAATGTATATATATATATATATGTAGAAATGTAGGAAATGTAAGAAACATGGTAATGTTGTGGAAAATAGAATATAGAATACATGGTAAAATTATAGAAAATAGAATATAGAATACATGGTAAAGTTGTGGAAAATAGAATATAGAATATATGGTGTAATTATAGTATAGCAATGTATATATATATATGTAGGAATGTAGGAAATGTAGGAAACATGGTAATGTTGTGGAAAATAGAATATAGAATACATGGTAAAATTGTGGAAAATAGAATATAGAATACATGGTAAAGTAGTGGAAAATAGAATATAGAATATAGAATACATGGTGAAGTTGCAGAATGGAAGAGAATAGAGTATAGAATATGGAATACATAGTTGAGATTTTAGAAGAGGATAGAATACATGGCAAAGTTATAAAACATAGGAAAGAATAGAGAATACAGAATGCATAGTGAAGTTATACGGAATAGAAGAGAACAAAGTATAGAATGTAGTATAGAATGTAATACAATACAGTATGGAATAAGATACCAGAGGATACATGTACAAGTAATGAGTTAAATTAAATTGAATTCTGTGAAAATCAAGGCTCTCTGAAACTCGAGTTTGGCTCGAATAAAATCACTTTTCCTTCTTCAAGTCATTAAGTAAGATTTTCACCTGTATGAGAAATAAATTGAATAATTCGAATCGAGGAGATAGAGATGCAATATATTGAATCTTGTTATATTCACGATCGTACAATAGGAATATCTCTGCCTATGATATTTCTCGCGTATTAATATTAACAAGACGCCTAAGAACAAGCATCTAACTCCCTGAACGAGGTCGATTGTACGGTTCCTAATGATCTTTGGCTCTTTGAGAACGTAATCTCGACAAAGAAGAACAATATACGCGAAACAAGATGTTCGTTCAACTATTAACTAGCCTGTTTAGCGCAAAAGTCAAGTAACTTGACTTCGAGCATAATATGCAATAACTTTACCGCAAGCTTCATATAAATCAAGTTTATGATCATAGGAGTCAATTTACGTAAATTGAAGTCATTCGAATCTAATCGTATTACTATTTCCATTACGAATCGATTTAATCTTACATTTCATTTATTCGCGAATCAATTTATTGGATCAATGGCTCTACAATTATTCAACAATTCCCGTGGATATTTTCGAATTTGAAGAATTCTTCTTTCGAATAATAAAATTAGTAATTAAATTATTTTCATACAAATCAATTTAATCTTACATTTATTCTCGAATCAATTTATTCGATCAATGGTTCTACAATTATTCAACAATTTCTGCGTGGATATTTTCGAATTTGAAAAATTCTTCTTTCGGATAATAAAATTGTACAAACTATTTTCATACAAATCAATTTAATTTTACATTTATTCTCGAATCAATTTATTGGATCAATTTCTACAATTATTCAACAATTCCTGCGTGGATATTTTCGAATTTGAAAAATTCTTCTTTTGAATAAAATTGTACAAACTATTTTCATACAAATCAATTTAATTTTACATTTATTCGCGAATCAATTTATTGGATCAATGGTTCTACAATTATTCAACAATTCCTGCGTGGATATTTTCGAATTTGAAGACAATTTTTCTTTCGAATAATAAAATTGTACAAATTATTTTCATACAAATCAATTTAATCTTACTTTATTCGTGAATTAATTTATTGAAGTAATGGCTCTAGAATTATTCAACAATTCCCGTTATTTCTAAATTTGAAAACAATTCTTTTTTCGAATAATAAAATTTTGAATTTGAATAAAAAAGCAATTATACAAGAGAAGACAAAAGCAATCGTATTTTCATACAATTTAATCTTATATTTATCTACAAATTAATTTATTCAACTTGAAGTTTATTCGAATTTAAATAAATTGAATGGATAAATTCACTAATAAACAAAGTTCTACAATTATTCAAGAATTTCTACATGGTTATTTTCGAATTTGAAGACAATTCCTTTTTCGAATAATAAAATTTTGGAAAAAAGCAATTATACAAGAGGAGACAAAAGTAATGTATACTATTTTCATGCAATTTAATCTTATATTTATCTTTTATTAATTAATTTATTCATAACTTGAAGTTTATTAAATCTTAAATAAATCGAATGGATAATAAACAACGCATTCTTCTTTCGAATAATAAAATTTTGAATTTGGAATGAAAAGAAAAAAACGATATCAGCAATTATACAAGAGGAGAAAGAAGCAAATACAATCGATTGTTCGTAACCTAGTTATTTTGAAATTTTCCCTATAAATGGAATACCAGATCCCTAATGTCAACCAGTCCTGTCCCAAGAACAAAGAGCATCAATCTTCCACTCTAAGAAATATCATTGCATTCGATTCTTCCCTTATTCAATCCATGACAACAATTGACGTCGATCAGTTGTCGGCGATTAAAATCAGATCAATGCAGAACACGGCTCTTTTAAATTGGCCCCGCAATCAGCCAACATTTCTTCTTTGTTCCGAAGCTGACTCGATCTCTAAATATTGACCGTAAGTATCTGTGCAAGCGGCGCGTAATCTCGTGACGTCACCATCTTCGAACAGAATTCCACAGAATCTCGAACGAGTATTAATATTTGTGAACCACTCGCGAGGGATTTTCATTTTTCTCAACGTTTCACCGTCGATCATGGAAAAAAGTTTAGAAACTTTACGAAATAATAACTTTTTTTTTTTCAAAATCCACTTGGCAGAACCTCTTATTCTTCTTCAATCGAATACTTCACTTCAAATTTAGTAATAATATAACAATAATCATTTCAATCATCGTTTCACCATTTAGAATTTGGAATTTAGAATTTAGAACTATTAGAATTAGAGCTATTTAGAACTATTTATAAAAGAGGGAGAACAAATTAATCGCTCGATCCCACGATTCTTTTTTCGAATAATAAAATTGTAATTCACGATTCCAAATAAGGCGAAGTCAAATAAGTTTAAATTCGAATTCTTAAAAAAAAAAAAAAAATCCATCAGAAACTCTTCTCTAACTTTATCGCGTCACGGCTCCTCTCATACAAAATTCATTTCCAACAACGTTCCAACTCGGCAACGTACACACGCCTCCCCCCTCCCGCTTATGAGTAAACTACGATTCGCTTTAAAAAAAAAAAAAAAAAA
>NW_006263371.1:1987724-1990254 GCF_000469605.1 Apis dorsata
AGCAACAAGAAGCTCGACACTTCCCCCTCAAAAATGAATTCGACGAGATAGAAGAAGGGTGGTCAATTGCTACGTTGGATTTTTCAATGGATCCCGCACGATCGATGGAATCCATTACGAGAATTGAAATTCCACGCTCAACAAGTAGAGCCCGGTCTAGCGCGGAAGTCTATCGCCAGGCGTTCTCTCGATTCAGCAGCTCCGGTTATCGATTCGGATAACCCGCTCGATCGATCTGCTTTCCATCCATGGAAGAACGGATGGCGGAATGAACTGGGACAATGGGGGGGAAAAAATGAAATGGCGGGTCTTCAAAGATCCTTCTAATTTACGCGGGAAATGGATCGAGGGTATAATCGGATAATTCATCATCCGTGTGCAAATTTTCGTGAGAATTACATTAAACGCATTAGTATTGTAATGTTTATGGAATCTTAAGACCAATTTCGATCTTTTTTTTTCTTTAATTGAAAATTTGTAAAAATATTTCATTTCATTCATTGACGAGAAGCGAATAATAGCTCGATTTTGTAATATTAAAAATTTCATCGATGAAACATTTCATTTCAATTATTTCACTATTTATTTTACAAATCGATGTATTTTTTTTATCGTCAAAAGTTTCGAAAGAATCATCGTTTTTAAAATTTTCTAAAATACGAAGATTTTCCATTCGATGGTTCGAGGTAAACCGAAACCGATCCTCGATCTGTTTGCGACATTGTACAAATAGGATTTCATTATTTGAAAATGTGTATACAACGTCTTCTCCGTCTCCAATCAATTTCAATTCAATTGGATAAACGATTTGGTAACGGAGTTTTATAAAAGTGTGCGCTGCTACGTGATCGAGCAATCCTGCTCGAATTGAATTCGATCAATTTCCCATTTATCATTTTAATTTAAATCCATATGGTCTTTTTTTTCCTCTTCTTTTCAAAAATCAAAAGCCATCTCGTTGTTTCAAAATTCGAAAGATTAAAATTGACTAATCAGTTTCGTTTCACTCGAAAGAAGAATTCTTAAAAAAAATGTATTTTTCATATCTTTCGTTTCACACGATATGGTACATTCATTTATTAAAATAAAATAATATTTCACGTATAATATTACACGTAAGGAACGAGTATATGCGAGAACGTTACTCTCGACAATCACGAATTCGTCTCTCTATCCGATATGCGGTGTAACCGGCTCCGCACCGACGTTGAATTTTCAATGAACTTAACGAGCGTTTGATGGAACGAGCAGCTCGTGACCACGACCTTCCTCTCTCGTTCACATGAACCGTACTCCGAGCGAAATTAACGCGAGCCTGATAAACATCTGATCAAACATCCGCGGAACTGTCAATACGGTTGCAAATTTACAGGGGGAGGAATGAGGGTTCGCCAATCACTGATGATTATACTCGTGGAAGATTTTCGAGGAGAGCCAGTTAACAAGCTTTCAATTTTTCGAGAAACATGATTTCAATAATTTCGATCTTTTTTTTTTTTAATTGAAAATTTGTAAAAATATTTCATTTCATTCATTGACGAGGAGCGAATAATAGCTCGATTTTGTAATATTAAAAATTTCATCGATGAAACATTTCATTTCAATTATTTCACTATTTATTTTACAAATCGATGTATTTTTTTTTTTTATCGTCAAAAGTTTCGAAAGAATCATCGAATTATTTGCATTTTTATTTTATTTCATTATTGTAATTGAAATTTATGGGAAGACGTTAATTGAATATTAAATTTTTATGAATCCTCTTTTTTTTAATTACTATATTATATATATATATATATATATATATATATATTTACTTTTAATACTTTTCTCAATTTTTCAATTCTCGCGCAATAACCAGTTCCACGATAAGAATTAAAAAGAAATATATTTGCATTTATCGTATATCGTAAAAAGTACAAGAAAAAGAAAAAAGAAAAAATTATATACGATTGAAAAATAATTAGAAATCTTTCCACTCCACTCGAAGTAACTCCAGCTTCAATCTATATAAAGACGACTTATCAAAGCGAAAGTCGAAAATATCGCGTCGAAGGAAGCTCGAAAAAGAGGAGCAATCATTTTTACACGACACAGCATTAAACTTGTTCTCACAAATCGAACAGAGACTTAACAATATCCCCACAACACTGTCCAAAGTCCCTCATTGTTCCAATATTCACTTATATTCACACACATATATACATATCATCTAATTTCTCTTATCACTTTATTTATTATTCACAAATCACCTCCTCCTAGAATACACATATTATCCGTTAAGAATCGAATGCAAGCAAAGAAGAATGGTACAACTCTCAAAAATTCCTCGACTGAACGAAAGAGGGAGGGAGAGGGAGGAAGAAAAAAAAGTTGACGAAATACGCGATGCGCGCAACGTATGAGCGAAGAACGGAGAGAAAGAGGGAGAGAGAAGGAAAGAGAAAGAGAGAGAGAGAGGAGCGCGACGCGTCACGACCGCACCAACACGTGACTCGAGGCGAACTAAGGCGCGCACGACACGCGTTCA
>NW_006263371.1:1990460-1994419 GCF_000469605.1 Apis dorsata
GTTGCACGCCGGAAACGCCGGGCTTATCTCTCTCTCTCTCTCTCTCCTCTCGAGAGCTCCTTCGACTTCCTTTCCGCCGATCGATCGATCGTTCCAACGTTTATTAATCTCCTCTCCCGTGTGCAATTTATTCCTCGCATTGTACACGGGGACGATAAGTTTCGAAAGTTTGTTTCTCTCTCTGTGGATTTGGTAAACAACTGTTTTAATTGTTGCCTTCCGTTCGCTCGTTTTTTTCTCGCCTATTTTTATTATAGCAGTTCGAGCGAGGCTCGTTCGTGTTCGTGGTATTCAACGTACGTCGAATGTTATTTCTAATTCTTTTGTAAATTGATTTAATTTTATCTGCTACGAGTATTGTTAAACTAAATTGAAAATAACGGTAAAGGATATTTTGTAAAATGGTATTATAATGATATCATTAACGTCTAATAATGATATTAATAATCCCACCTTAGCTTACTGATCATTCTCTTTAAATTATTTTCACGAATGATATAATGAGTTTCGATAAAAAGTCGGTAGAGAGAAATCGTAAAACGTATTCGTTTGTTGAAAATCAATTCAATATCGCTTTATGGAAAAATTTAACATTGAAGGTAATCTCATTTCGTAAATATATTATCTATATATTATCTATATATATATAAATAAATAAAATTCTAACAAATCTTCTTCTTCTTCCACTTCTTCTTTCGTTTATACGGTTATAAATTTTATCATCGAGAACCCCGTTGTTTCTACGTTATTATTATTCATCATATTATTATCTTTCAATTCGTTACTTTTCATTCCAACACATTCACCATTTTTATTACCATCTTCATTCACCATTTCCGAACACTTGTTCTCCATTCTTTAAACTCCCCGACAGAGATTCGTTTTTTCGTCACGCGTGGCGCATCCGTCGGTTGCTGGATATTTTCCAAGCTCCACCATCTCGAATTTAAAAAGAACACTCGCGTCGAATATTATCGTCGAAAATATTCAATCGATCGATGCTTGCATTCGTCGAGGAAGAGTGGCGCGTTTTCGCGTTTCTCACAATCGGCCTATTTCGCCCAAACGGAACGAAAGTAAGTAGATCAATCTGCGTTTCGAGCCGCTGTCGACGCGCGAGGACAAACTAAGAGGCGGCTCGAGGCGGAACTGGTGAAAATCCGTGAGCGGGAGCGAGAAGGAAAGAAATCGATTGTCTTGCGATATCTTCGCGCGCTTTAAATGCGAGCCGCCATGACCGTGCCTACGACTTCGAGAACCCGTGCCTTCTCGTTCTTCGAGCCTCGATCGATCCTCGAATCGTTCGTAATGAAAAGTATTCGAAGGCAATCACCTATTGAAAATTTCTCGATTCGTGAACACGTTTTAGATTTATCGATCGATAAAGGAAAGTAAATGGAAAATGAAATTCGATTCAGTTCTCGTTCGATCGTGGATAATGAAGAGATCGTTGTTGGAAGTTTTTACGATTTTTAGAGTGCGAATTGGTCGTTGGAATGCGTTACATAACGAGGTGACATTTAGTATGGCGCCATGTGGCACGATGGATTAGCGGCTGTTACAACGGCACGTTACAGTCGTGCAACAGTGTGTCGTGCGTGTATATTTGATTAGTTACTTGTTTGTCGGTTTCAACCTCGTCAAATGGGAGTCCACATTGTTGTGAAAATTTCATCGTCCATCTATGTAAGGAATATTTAATGTCGTGGCGAATTCGAATTGGCACGGTTGGAACTTTGCTCGTTACTCTCGTTTCGAATAACAACTTCGACAATTATTCCTGGCATCGTAATATCGATTTACGAGCATCTTTAGAACATGGCAACGGCTACAAATCTCTCGATAAATTGTATTTTTACGTTTCGCGACACGGAAGAAATGGAAGAATCGATAATTTTAAACTTTTAAAAAAAGTTTTCTATCGTTCTTTTTTTTTCCTTTTTTTACATTCTCCGTTACAATACGACCCAATTTCTAATTTTTCACTCTTACATATCGACGATATTTTATATTCATTCGAAATTGATTAAACGCGTTTGCAAATTTAGTCGAAGAGTTCATTTTTCTCAAAGTGAACTTTCAGTAATTTGATTCAACATTCAACGTTGGTGAATAGGTGCTCAAGAAGATACATATTTTTTTTAATCAGATCCTTTTTCCGTTGAGATTAGTTTGCAGACAATTCTGATTCCCTTTTTCGTCAGTCACACGATATCAAACGAGATTTTGATTGCGGTTGATGATAGTTTTAAGTCCTTTTGGTATTTTTTTTTTAATGTTATTTCGATATATAATATACAAATCGAAAAATTAATCTTTCGAAAATTCAAAAGATTACAGTTTCAAATACTAGATTCGTTTCCTAAAATATATATAAAAAAAAAAAATTCTCATAGACTTACGTAAACACTTAACGACCACGTGGCAGCAATTAAGCATCTAATACAATTGCAATCAGCACTTACCTGAAACATAAAAACGAACGTGTAATTAGTATCTTATCCTATGAATATCAATTGTGTATTTCATTTGTCAATGCGCGTCAAACGACGAAAATGAATCTTTAACCTTTTTTTTTTTTTTATTTTTTCTTTGCGAAAAATCACTTTGCATAAAATAAAAAAAAATACGCATACAAGTGTACGTGTTATTATAATCAGTATGTATTATTAATTATGATAATTATGATAATTTCATATGCGTGAAAAACGTATTGCACGTAACGAACAGATTTATTTTATTCCATCGAACGGTAAAAGAATCATAGAACGTAAATCGAGTTATTTATAAATAACACTTTTGCATATATTAGTGAGTTGCATTCATTTGTTTCGTTCTCGTTTCCGTGGAAGCATCCTTTGTTGCTGAATTTGTATAAATACAAAAGCATTGTATTTTTATAAATAATGTATTTTTATACATATATAACTTTCTGATATTTATTATTTTTTTTTTGGGGGGGGGACAAGTAATGACATTTCTGGTAAAAATGATTGTTTCGATGGACCAAGAGAAATATAATAAGAAATTTCTGTACATCGGTTGCTCGAGGAGGGAAAATTAAATGTCAATAGCGGCGAAAGTGTTCATTATTATGTGAAATCGCGTGACCAATGTAAACAAACGAGTAACGTGCGTTAATCAAGCAATAAATGCCTCGCACACGAACGACACAAAGTAGTCGATTTGAAAGTGTTATAACTCGTAAGACGTGAATTGAATATTTGAATATTTTCGAATAGTAATGCCTTTTTATGAAATATTCATAATATGGATATTAAAATAATCGAATAAATTACGAAAAAAATCGTTACGTTCGTTATACAAGCTTCACGTCACGAATTATCATAGATGTTACCATTTCATTCCATGTGGAATTCGCATATTCGAATGTGCTTCGATATCATTGATGATTTATATATGCAACGTGTATGATACAAGTGTAATATAGCATAACACGTGCTATATAAACACGTGTACATGTATATACAAATGTAGAGCATCGAAGCAATATTTGAATAATAATATTTTAATGAAGGGAAATTGTGTGTCTCACGATCAACGTCATACACGCTGACCGTGTCTTCCATTTTTCATTGTGCGGTAATTTAAAGTGTTTTGCGCGATACAGTATATAAATTGGTGTCACTTATTAATAATATAAAATAATAAATCGATAAATCGATAGTTGTTAACTATCGAATGAATCGTTTTGTTACTTAACAATATTTCTTGAGCAAACTTGGGAGAGATGGTATTTGTGAGAAAAAATTAATTTTGAAGAAAATAGAGTTTCTTTTTAATTTTCATTTAAAGAGAAATATTGATTGCAATTATATTATGAAATATTTTTCTGTAAACTTATTGTACAATTTCTGATAGAAATTTTCATTATAAGGGATTCGATTCAATCGAAGGAAAAAAAATTCTTTCGTTGCCTTTTTTTTTTTTTTTTTTTT
>NW_006263371.1:1994798-1996678 GCF_000469605.1 Apis dorsata
GACTTTATACGCGATTTCTCCAGAGAACAGTGTATTATTGAAGACGAGACTACAATGGTGTCCCATAGTGATAGGGAACCAGGGAACAAAGCAGTGCGACCTACATTCTCTACACGCGAAACGATAAATCATGAGTTTCAACTTTGAAACAGTTTCGTTTTTCTCTCTTTTTTTTGTGAATGAAATATCGATATCGTGATAAGAATTTTTTTTATGGAATAAAAAAATATAAAAATATTTTGAACAAATAGAAGAAAATTAATCGTTGTAGAATATTTTGAAAACAAAATACTGTTTATAAACAAGGGATCGGGGAAAATTTTAGTGAAAAAATAAAATCAAAAAGTGAAAAACAAGTTTTTTTAAAGAAAGGAATAAAAAAAGAGATAAATATTTAGAAAAAGTTTTTGTAAATGAAATATGTACTCCATCGATAAAGAATTATATCGAATATACTAGGATGATAAAGTAGAAGACTCGGTAATCGATAAGGTAGATTTCTATGACAATATATATCCTTAGAGCATGATACACTTCTTTGTATTGAATAATTATTTTATACAAAATTAAAGTAATTATTAATATTTTTAAATATAAGAAAAAACATTTTGAAAATAGATATTTATTGAACGCTGGAAATTTGAGAATATTTTAAATAAATAAAAGTATTTAAATTTAATAATAACGAATAAATATAAAATACGTATTATGAAGATTGGAAAAAATCTTTAGATTAAAGATTATTGATTATTATGAACGCTTATTATAACTATAATCTTAGAAATATATATATATATAATATACAAATTAGTCAAATAGAATTTATAAATTCAACATTCGTGAAATGAATATTTTTATGAGATGCAGAAAAAATCTTTTCAAAATTTCAGTCCATCTTAATATCGAAATACGTCACTCCAGTAAACACAGAATCTAGCGCCATCTACCAACATTCTTTATACTAACTTCCTACTAAAAATTTCACTAACCAACCATTACTTCTATAATTATAAACTATTTCTATAAACTAGTAGTTTTGTTAAATCTTTATAAAGTTTTGAAATGAATAACACTTAATCAGTTTCAATTTATATTGTATTTCTATAACATGATAGAAATAAATTTATTTAAAGTTTTTTGGTAGGAAGAAATAAACTAAACATTTTTAATTCATATAGTTAAGCATATAATCATATTCTAGTGGAACAAAAATTTAGGGAATCATGTACATCGATAAAGAAAAATTTCTAATTCGGACATTGTCATTTTTAAAAACACATTAATATATTAATATTTTTCCCACGAAAGAATGAAAAAAGATAGTCGAAAAAATTTCTTAAATCATATTAATTAACCTTATAACGAAATCCAAAATTTCTGCATACTTGTGCCATTATATCTTAAATGATCAAAGTTCCAAGTTTAAATATTCTTCAAAAAAATCGCTTCCTACAATTAATCGTAACTCTCTTTCTCGATCTCTCTCTTCGATCAATTTACGTGCCACGGCACGTTCCATTTTTCTGATATGCACCGGCCAGCCCTGTGAAGAGAAGTCAACGTTACAAGCTGACGTATGGAAAAAAGAGGAGAAAAGAAAAATGAAAAAAGAAATCGAGGCATAAGTCGGGGGTTAAGTGTTCGAAACATTGGCTGCCTTCTACGAGATGACAAGGGGGAGGTTGAGGGGAGGGGCGCTGCAGAGATTGCCCGATACGCACCTGGCCACGCGCATTTCAGGGCATCGGTGACGTCAAACCTCGAGAGGTGGAGGTTGTTGATTACGTCACTGGCCCCAGCCAGCCACAGCATCGATCAGTTCGACCGGTGGTGGGGGCAGAGGCTGAGTTGGCGTGGTAGGGAGTCGTGGTGGGGGTAGG
>NW_006263371.1:1996819-1997220 GCF_000469605.1 Apis dorsata
GGAAAAGTCACTAATAGCCGGCTCCCGCGGTCTATTAATTAAATTTTTGATTAGTCGACGATATTTCAACCTCCTCTTTCATCCTATCACTCTCTTAGTCTCACCTTTTCTTCCATTCTTTTCATTCTCTCTCTATCTCTCTCTCTCTCTCTTTATTTCTATTTCTTTCGTTCCCTTTGTGCGTTTGATCGTTTTTTGCCTTTGATTTTACGTGTTTTCGAGTCGAGGAGATTTTTCGCGGAATTGCAGTTGCCAGGCGAGACTAGATCTTTGTTAACGAGTAATTATCTTTGCTGGAGAAGTGAACATGGCATTGATATCACGATATAGGTAAAAATGAATCGATTTATTCTCTTCTCGTGAGATTTCAGCAAAAAAAAAAAAAAAAAAGGGAAAAATTT
>NW_006263371.1:1997334-2001640 GCF_000469605.1 Apis dorsata
ACATCTCATTTAAGATATTGTCTCTTTTAATACAATTCGGTCGAATATATTCGAAAATTTCTCGATAATATAGGAATAAAAATTCTGAGAGCATGAATATTTTTAAAAATTCGGCCAAGTTATGAAATTCTATAGTGCATCTCATATATTTCTCAATCTAGCTGACTGACTATACTGTGCTGACTACAGAATAGATAAAATGTTATTATATTTTTTGCTTTCTGGAGTTAAAATATACGAGACGTTCTATCTTGAATGGAATCTTTCAGAAAGGAATCCCATGGAATCTTTCAGATTTTTCAGAACAATATTCAATTTCTTTTCCTGTAAATGGTCAATCGAAAGAGTTTGTTGATGAATAGTCGTTCCAGTCGAGGAAAAGTCGACTTCGATGAATCAAGAGATGAAGGATCCTCTTCTGACAACAATGTCTCTTTTATTGACTTTTCTTCTTTCCACACCAACCGAATCTCGTTCGCAAAATTCGCAGCCGGAGAAGCCTCAACTTTTAACGAGTCTCACCACGATACAATTGTTCGTTGACCTTGCGAACCATTTCAAACTTTGCACTATTATTAACCGAGGTAAAAGAGTGGAGATAAAATTTCATATTTTACGTACAGTTGTCAACCAAGTAACGATGCAATTGCTTAACTTTTCGAATTAATAATTTCATAACAATTCTTTAAGATTTAAAATTCGATGTCTGATCAATATTGATTTGTTCTACTACTCTGATTGTCTACTTCATCGACAGTTTCACAATCTTTTGAGCTTTAAAATTTCATTGAATTTTGTTCATGAGAACAACGTAGATTTAGAAAGAAATATTGACAATATCTTGTCAATTTTTTATATACAATTGATTTGTTCTACTGTCATCTCTGACGAAAGGAACATAAACAATTACGTTTCACAATCTTTTGAGCTTTAAAATTTCATTGAATTTTGTTCGTTCGAACAACGTCGATTTTAGAAAAAAATATTCAGAAAGAAATATTGACAATATCTTGTCAATTTTTTATAAATTGATGAATACGTTTGACTAGTTTCATCTTATTCTACTGTCACTTTTCTGCGTTTTAAGAGACCGATCGAGCCTGTCTGATCAATATTGACTTGTTCTACTGCCAATCTTTTTTTGGAAAATCTTTCAAAATAAAATTCCATAAAATCTTGTGTTGAAATGGAATATTTGATTAGGCAAATCTTAAGAACTTCTCACGAATTATTTAACAGGATTTCGTTACACGAAATGCATAATGTTCCCGTTTAATTCAATGAGTTTACAACTCTTAGATTTAGTGTCTCCTTTGGGTCGTGTTTATAACGTTGACATTTAATTTTCAAATATCACGCCGTTCATCATGTTCTTCCCGACATAATTCAGAAAAACGTTGAACAGTGAACAAAATGGCAGCTAAGAAAAGTGCACGTTCAACATTGCTTTCCCTTCGCGTGTTGGCTTAATAAAAACTTAATAAAAACTGATGTGAACCGAAGTCGAAGTCTTTTTTCCCTTGCTTCCAGTAGCATTACCCGACATATACGATAGGTAAAAAAATTATAAACGAACGGACAGCAATTCTGCAAAAATTATAATGTTAAATTTTGCCTTCGAAATCGATTAAAAAGTAACAAATATTGTCTCAATTTTTTTTCTTTTCTTTTTTTATTAACTTCCCTATCCCTACATGTTTTTCAAGATATACTAAAATCAAAAAGAAATGCAAGAATACATCTGGATTTTAAAAATTACAATGTAGTAAATTTTACGTTCGAAATTAATTAAGAAATAGGAAATTTTGTCTCAATTTTTATTTTTTTATTACTTCCTTATCTCTACATATTCTTCAAGATGTATTAAAGTCAAAAAGAAATGCAAGAATACACCTGGACTTCAAAAATTACAATGTTAAATTTTGCGTTCGAAATTTTGCATTCGAAATCGATTAAGAAAATATTGTCTCAATTTTTTTTTTTTTTATTAACTTCTTTATCCTTACATTTATTCATTTATACATTTCTTCAAGATGTACTAAAGTCAAAGAGAAATGCAAGAATACACCTGGATTTTAAAAATTACAATGTTAAATTTTGCGTTCGAAATTAATTAAAAAATAGAAAATATTGTCTCAATTTTTTTTTTTATTACTTTCTTATCCTTACAATGTTTTTCAAAATGTACTAAAGTCAAAAAGAAATGCAAGAATACACCTGGATTTTAAAAATTGCAATATTAAATTTTGCGTTCAAAGTCGATTAAGAAGTAGAAAATATTGTCTCAATTTTTTTTTTTATTAACTTCCCTATCCCTACATATTCTTCAAGATGTATTAAAGTCAAAAAGAAATGCAAGAATACACCTGGTGTTCGTTAATCCCGTTGCTTAATTAATTTTGCCGCAAGCATGTCAAGAGATAAACTCGACGTCCCACAAAAAGTTGGAAAACACAACAACGTTGGAGAGGAAACGTTGTACCCCCCTTTAAATCGCGCGTAACAATTGATCTTCTAACCACTCTATTCATCTTCGAGGACATTTCCAACAGCGTAAATCGGTTTTTCTTTCTAATTTACATTTTACAGACGTAGCAATATTTCACTCACTGTTTCGCGAAAGAAATATTTATCATGGAAAATATCGAATTTTTAATATCCTTGAAACGTTTATTTTCCTCCCTTCCTCCCTTTCCTGTCTCTGAGTTGGAATTTCGATGAAGGCTTTGAAAACGTTTAAAAGTTTCAAATAATTTTGTGCGAGATCGAATTTTTTTTTTAATATAATTTCCATCCAACTTTTAAAAATTTCTCTTTCCTTCTTTGGAAAATATAGAGATAGAAAATTTTCTATTTTAAGCATTGCTAAGATTCCTAGCTACGTACACGTTTAAATGAATTTTAAAAATATGAATTTTTCAAAGGAAGTTCATACACAGTGGTAAAGCATGTAACGAAATGTAAATCTTCTAAATTGCTTCTAATTTTTCCAAAATAAGAAATTTTACTTTTTTAAAGAAATTTATATTTCGACTTTCGTGGCAAAATTTAATCCTTGCAATGTCATTAAAAATTGTCAGTTTAAAATAATTCTTGTCCAAGTCTCATTAATATCAAAGGTGAACAATTGTGTAAATTGAAATTCAGAGAGAAATATTAATTAATTAATTAATTAATTAATTAATTAATCAGAAAATAATTTATCAAAATTTTTCCTCGTTCAAGTTAAAATCTTATCGCATCCACAACAACGCGAATATGAAAAATCCAATTCGCACGAAAATAAATTTTTAAGAGAAGATTTGAGTAAAAGAATCATCCAATCCAGTGAATTGAGAAAAATTTACGATCTTTGCGATTTTTAAAAAAAGAAGAAGAAAGAGATTATAAAAAAGAGATTACAGATTGTGAATCTCATTTTGAGTTGAAAGTTTGAAAGAGGAAACTAAAGAGATCTTCGTTAATTGAATTTAATCTCAACTCTGTTACATCCCTGTACACCTTGATGGAAGAAAAATAGTGGAGAAAATTATCTTTGAAAGAAAGAAGTATTTTCTTCAAGTATTGGAGAGCTCGATAGAATCGTCTATACTTTGTTGTAATTTACTTTTCTTAAATTAAAACACAATATGAGAATCTAAAATACCTTATTATTCCCTATATATTCATATATTTTTCTCAGTAATAAAAGTATAAAATATTCAACCTTTTAACAGAGGGATTAAATTTCCAAAAATTTCGCCAAAATTTAAAAAAAAAAAGAGATAAACACGAATTTTTTCATTTTCATTAATCACGTGATCGAGTATAATAAATAAAATTCTATTAAACGTGATATGCAATTAATAATCATTAATTGTTATAAATACAAAAATAGAAAAAAAAAAGAATTCGATAGATATTACGTCTCTATCTACGTATTCTACGTATTCTCTCGTTCTACTTCGTTCTATTCACCTGTTTTGGAGGGAAAAAAGAAAAAGTGTCAAGGTCAAGACAACACACAAGCGTTGAACAATATTTAAAGATAACGCAACTTAATGAATTATGGAATAATAAAGAGGGAAAAATTCAATGGAGAAATGGTTGCTTCTGCTGCTTCACTGACGCTTTGCTCGCACTGTCTCGTTCCACTTGTTATATTCGCAGGTTAGAGGAAAATGTCAAGGTCAACAGGATAAATTAGCACCCTAGATTACTGTTCATTTACGAGTATCTTAACAGTTATCTACTACTAAGATTTGCCAAACATCTTTTCTGTCTCTCTCTCTCTCTCTCTCTCTCTCTCTCTCTCTCTCTCTCTCTC
>NW_006263371.1:2001757-2006056 GCF_000469605.1 Apis dorsata
CATTATTCTCGAATTAAGAAATTTTTGAATTTGAAAAAAAGAAGAAAAAGAACGTTTAAACTACTCGCATATATTTTTCGCGTTCCAAACACCTTTCTCGGTTCACAAAGGAGGGACGATTGGCTTTCCAGCGTGAAAAGCCACGAGCAAGCCGAGTAATTTTCACTGAATGGAAACAAATTTCAAGAAACGAGAAATCGTTCGAAGAACTATTTCTAGTTCCCTAGGCTAATTGGACTTTACAGTTTGAAGAAAAATTTCGAAAAGATATATAATTAAATTATTTTTAAATCATCTTTGATAAAAGATGACAGAAAGATAATGTATTTAATATCGTAACATAAAAGATGCTGTTATTTTTATATGAATCGAGAAGAAGAATTTCGATCATTTCCAACAGAATAAAAAAAAGGAAAAAGAAAAAAAGAAAACGAGAAACGATCGAATTTTTTATTTTTTTTTAACCTTAATTTCTACTTTTTCTTTTTTTATGGAATACTCGATATCTCAAAAGCTCCTATGAAAAATAAATATAGAGTAAATATGAAAAATGTTTGGAAGAAAAAAGGAAAAAGTTTTATAATACATTTTTTTTCTTTTTTATAAGAAAAGGAAATCGAAAGAGTCGAACTTTAATAAACGATTTCTCTTCCAATATCGAAATAATATACATGGAAACGAGGGTGGCCCAGAATTCGTGACAAAATTCACGAGAATCGAAGGATCTCGCGATATTCTGGTCACGAATATCATGCTCCTCTCTAACGAAGCATCACGACTTCAGGAAATAATATTCCAGGGGATATCTCTCAGGGTTTGAGAAGAAGACGGTGAACAATGGCAGCTATAATCTGGAATTCGAGTTTAATCAGGAACGTGACCGATTTCGCGCCCATTTTCGAAAATAGATTCATAGATTCGTTGGTTTCTCGTCTCTTTCGCGGTGATTTTTGATAAACTTTTTGGAAATTTTGAAGACTTTTTGGAGATTTCGAGCATCGATGAGATATCGCGTTATCTCATTTTTCAATTATCTTAAATAAATTCTAAAAGAACTTTTTATCTGATAGATTATGAACGATACGATACTTGTGTAAATTGATTTAAATAACGCTCAAGTTAACGCGAGAAAGATATAATTTACCTACTTGACAACTTAATTTTCTTCTAACTGTTTCCGACTTTAGTCTTTTATCACTTTTGCGTATCTCAAGTTGAAATGTCGTGACATTCTTAAGAAACAATCAGTCACGAAATTCTTATAAATCATGTTAGAGATCAAATTGTCAGAGAATCAATTGAGAACTTTGAGGATGGAAAATAAAATGAAATTCAAATATCGGATTGTTTCCTTTCTTTTTATTCGAAAATTTATATAAATCGTGTAATCCATTCTTTTATTATACTATTTCTCGTGCAATTTAACTTCCTTTTCTTACTTTAATTTATGAAAAAAAATGTTCTTTCTTGCAACGTGGATATTTCAAATTATTAAACATCCATTATTTAGCAATTATTCATGAGCCCCCTAAATTTAACAAACAGGAAAACAATTTAAAAAAATTTTTCTCATTTTTTGGCATCATGTTTTTTTTATCGATCATTCGAAAGTCGACCTTCAAGGAGAAGTAGCATCAAACATTTATTCACTTTGAAAAATTTTAAACCGTCTTAAAAAATTGATTCCAGACTTCTTTTCCTTTAAAGACGATATCTTTAAGGAAAATTTTTCCCTTTAAAGAGAGAAATCTCTTAAATAATCAATCTTCCATTTATATAACCTCCGTAGAGAGTTTCAAATTTTTATTCGTATTTCACGAGAGAAATCCTTTTAAAAAATAAAACTCTCTCACATCGAGAGGTTCAATTTCTCCTGAACTCTTGCCAACTTGCCTTAAATAAATTTTAATTCAATTTCAAAACTGAATTTATTCAATTTAAACTTCTGATTTGAAAAAATGAAAGTCAAGTCAAGTTTCTTCTCAACCTACCTAAGAAAGATTTAATTTATCCCAACAAATTAATCCCAACCTTCTATCCAACAAACCAGACTTTCTGTGTTAAAAGAAAAAAAAAATAAATAACTAATCAGACATTGTACATTATCCTTATAAACCTTGACAAACAAGGTATCAAACACGTTCAAACAGAAGGAGAAAAAGTTTAACCCTGGCTCTCACTAACCTACTTGAGGGATGAACACGTGGTCCACAGGGGCAGCAACCGCTGCTAGAACGTTTCCTTCTACGTGCACACCAGTCCTGACCCATCCTCCGTGGCCAACCCTTTTGGCTTCACCTCTTCCAGGAATCTACGTGACGTAATAGCGACCAGACACCCAACAGACGCCCGACAGAGTCGTTCTTCCGCTTCCTCGAACTCGCCCACTGACCTGCGGCGTGCATCCTCACAATTGGGCGAAACCACACACTCTAAACAAAAGAACACTGTTCTCCAGACGATGATCCTTTGAAAAATACGACGTCTAACAAACTTTCAAGCAGCAGTCAAGTTAAACGTAATATCAAACTTGGTCAAACTTGACTCGAGTCTTCGTTCCAACGGGCAGATCTGATGACAGTGACGACGTTTCCGTCTTTCGACGAGTGAATGAATATATCAACGAGGTGGCACGCTCTCTCATACTCGTAAGAGTTGCGTAAAAATTTGTTAAAACTTACAGAGAATATCATACGATTTACATTTAAGCTTTCTCTATCAGATTTTCGAACACTTTTTACTAGGCGAATTCGGATTAGTTTCTCGGATATTCCTCTTCCGTCTTCGTCTCGCGGGAATTATATTGCAGATTAATCGGGCTAATTGGCTCCTTCGATCATCCCGATTATGCTAATTTTGCCGGGGGGTCTGTCGAGGATAGGAACGGCGATAAGAGGGGAAGAGAAATAGGAAGAGGGAAGTTCGGTATTCCGTGGCGATGCAACTCTGTCGACCTTTCGAAGCACGAGCTTTCGACGAAAATTGTGGGATTACACGCGAGATCCTTCCAATTCGGGGAGAGCAGGGTGAATCTCGAAAGGGAGCCCGTTCACTCGATATCGAATTCTTGATTCTTCGAGATCGATTCATCAATTCGATGATCCGTGATGGATATAGGAGAATCGATGTTTGCAGAATGTTATTATTAGATAGATATGAGAGAAAAAGAGTTTATTCGCTAAAAACGATTGAGGACGATCAGTCGTCGATATTAATATTCACAAGATTCGTTAATGTAAAAATTGGAAGTTTTTCGTTTCGACCAAGTGCTCCACCGTTTTTCCTTTTTCTTTTTCTTTTATTCGTCAACAGCAAAGGACAGATACTTCAATTAATTGGCACGAGTTGAAACTCATCGAAAATTCACTGACAAGTAATTATCCTTTTTTTCTTCAATAATCCAACAGCCACAAGATCAATCGTTGAAATTTCAATCCTTGGACCCCCTCCCCCACTCGTGTCGCGTTATTAAAAATTTCATTCCCCTCAATCACGAGTTCCAGAAGAACTTATCACTCGGTTCCATCGTCGATCTATCATCAATCCACCTCTCTTCAACTTTTAATTTTCGAAAGCAAATATATGTATATATATATATACATATACATATATCACTTATAGATACAGCCAAGCCCGATTTCCAATTTTCCAATAACCAAACGACCGACCAATCTCCAAGCTTTCCTCCTCCTCCCCGACCTTCGCCTCGTTTCCAAGACCGTCTCGCCTATCCACCCCCAAAAGGGGGAGGCAATAAGACATCACCCGAATATCCACCCCTCCCCCAAAACAATCACATCATCAACCACCCCCTGAACGCGCTCACCCCCTCGCTTCCCCCAACAATCGTTCAATCGTTCATAGCCGACGTGTCCAACATCCCCCAATTGTCACTCCAGCAGGGGGACACTCCACGTGGACACTTTTCACCCCTTCCCCGGCAGGAGGAGGCCTGCTGGCACCTTTCGCCCCTTCCCCGGCAGGGGGAAGAGAAAACGGCTCACGTGACCGGGTGGTGGTCCACCGCCAGGCGTCGGTTCATGGTTTCGGCCGGGGAAGGAAAACCGGAAGCCAGGGTTATGGGGACGGCGACGGTGGCGGCTGTGGTCGGTCAGAGGTCGGTCCGCGCAAGGATGCTTCTCCCTCGACGAAAACTCGCGACTCCTCGGCGAAATTCGCGTAACTGGCGGACACCAGAACCGAACCGAGCCAACCAAACCAACGAACGAGCGTATCCTGAACGCGTACTCGAGAGAGGGCGGGAGCGGCGGCGGAGAGAGAGACGCTGCCAGCAGCAAC
>NW_006263371.1:2006693-2016260 GCF_000469605.1 Apis dorsata
GGGCTGCGTCGACGCCAGCGCCTCCTTCGCCACCGAAAACGATCACGCTGCCACTCTGGAGGGGGTGGAATCACCAGAGACGCCCGGGGGTGGATCCATGCCGACCGTTCTTCTTCTCTTCTTCTTCTCTCTCTTTTTTTTTTCCTTTTTTTTTTTTTTTGTACCTCGAGGCGAGGGCGAGACTCTCCTCCCCCTCCTCCTCCTTTTCTCTTCCTGGACGAGAATCCTTCGGGTTCCTTGCTTTTGTTTCCCGGTTTCGAGGCGAGGGTGGGATTAAGGAAGGGCGAAAATGAGGGTTGGGACGGGTTTGTTGAAGTTTTGAAGTTGAATCTTGGAGAGGAGGAGAGGGGGGAGGTCATCGTTCGGATTCTTTTCCTCCAATTTCAGAAGATTTTTCGATCAGGCTGTTGTTCGAGTTTGGAATCATTAATTGCTTTTCGAGATAAGCTTGGAAATAGATTTTGGAAATGGAGATTTGATAGAATTATGGGATGGAATTAACCGAGAGTTTGAACGAGATTTCGGGATTGGCTTTCTTCTCCATTTCCACGCTTGGAGTTCAATAGAGTGGAGATTTTCGTTTTAAAATTAAGACAGGCGATCTTTTAGGATTCGATCATAGATCGACATGAATTTCAAATCTTGAAGAATAATTAGAACGAATTGTTCTAAAAGTTTCGCACAGAACGAAGAGAATATTTGGAGAGGAAAATCGAAAGAAGAGAGAGAAAGAGAGTCTGCTTATTACACCAGATCTTACACGTCTTGCACGTCATATTTAACGATTTTGATTTACTTTTATTATTCGATTTATTTTTCATCGTTCGACAAAACTCTAATTTTGTCGAATTGATGTTATCGAAACTGTCTATCATTGTTCTCGTTTTTAAAAGTGGATAACGCGTGAAGAGGAGGAAAGAAAAACGATAAATTCTTATTTCTTTCTTTTGAGATATGAAATTTTCATTTCCATCCTCGTATAATTTCTTCGTTTCGTGCGGTTTACAGATACAACCGAGTTCACTGGTGCAACAGAGTTAACGGAGAGCATTACAGAGACACGCACACGCTACACTTAGCACACATGGACACAATGCTTGAAAAGAGAAGTTTCAATGAGCTTACTCGTCTCGCCCAAACTCACCACGGGTTTTGTTCCTATTTCGTTCCTGGTCCGCTTTTGGCCTCGGTCTAGAGGGAACATTTAGCAAAATTCTATTGAGCGTAGAACACTTGGTTGTATACTAAATTATGCCTCGTTCTAATTTTTCATCATTGAAGCTTAAATTCAACGAGCGCTTTCCCTTCTCTTCGATATCCCTTGAAAATCGATATGCATGTTAAAATAATAATTAAGATAATTATTTTTAAGATTTTTTAAAGATATTTTAAGATTAAAAAAAAAAAAATTTTTCTTAAAATATCGATGCGAAAAATCTATCGAAGAAACATTTTTGAAAATCGAGATCAAATTTCGAGACGAATTTTGAAAGTTTTACAAAGAGATGAGATATAAATTGAATTAAATTAGGATCCATTGAATGAAATAGGTTAGGCGAATATTTTCCAGCGTACACTCAGGAACCACGTGCTCAGCGACACACCCACGATGTTCAAAATCAATGGAAAGATGGGAGGGTGCAATGTCGAGACCCTTCCTCCGTACCGATGCTCTCCACTCTTTCAACCAATGAAATATAATATAAAATCGCATGCACACCATTCTTCTCATCAGAAATAAATATTTCCAAGAATCGAATACAAAAATACAATTCACAAAAAATATTTGAAGAATCGATTTTCAACGATGACGAACGAATTTTCATACATCCAAATATCCAAAAATGAAAGAATGATCAACGAAATAATTGTCCACTTTTCACACAAAAATAATAACAACTTTCGAAACTTTTTCAAATTACATCATTCTAAAAAGAAAAAAAAAATATCTTCTCTACACACATTTCCTGTAAATATACACAGTCATAAATCTTCTCCACCTTCTCAATCTTGTTTCCAGACACGCGAGAAAGGTAGGGATAAGGGAGGCGAGGCGAGCGAGAAAAATCACTAGATCACATCCCGGCGATAGGGGAAAAGAACCATGACCCGCGTAACGTACACCGTGTGTCATGGTTATAAACACCGTGGACAGGGTACAAGGCGAAGGTGGTAGGTTACGTCAACGATTTCGTTGCAATATTGAACCTACGCACGCCAACTATTAGCATCACGGAAGAGAAACTAACGCGGGAAAAGTTAAAGGTTAACAGTTCTTCTTACGACCTGGTGTAACCTAGAGTTCATTTCAATTCGTTTTCCGTCTTACTTTTTCCCATCTCGTTGCCTCAATTTGCCCAATTCTTGTCTCTCATGTGTGAATATCTTGTCTCCTAAGTAATTCCCTTTTGTTATCTAATTTGAATATTTGAATGCGAACTCGCATGATTTAAAATTCGAAGGAGACGTGTCGAAAATTCAGTTTTAAATTAAATATATTTACGTTTCTTTACGGAGAAGGGAGAGAGACGAGAAAATTCTTTAGAAATGTCAGTGAAATATGTATTAACCTAAATCATCGACGAAATAGGGGGACAAGTGGAAGTCTTATCGAATCGAACAATTTAACTCGAGTTACTTCCATTACGTTAAACCTTAGCCCCCAGGAGGCCCCGATCGAATCTACATTTTTCAGCTTCATCGTCTCGGAGGCGGGGAGCAGACACTCGAACGAAGCTTTTAACCTCGAGAAACATCTTGGAAAAGCTCGTGAAAGCGGTCGTGATGTCCCTGAAACTTCACCTGAAGAGGGAGACCCATTTCAAGCTGCACAGTGTAATACGACGAGCACGAGCAATCGTGTAATGGGATCTGGTAAAGATGAACTTTTGAATTGGTGGAAGAAAATCGATGCCTTTTTTCCGCCTCGTGACGAAAACCGATCAGAGAAGAGATCGGGTTTCGTGTGTCAACGAGAATTTAAAGAATTGAAAAATTCTTTGACACTTTTGGTGTAAAGAAATCTTAGAAAATTTTGTTTCTCTGGTCAAAGAAGAGATTGCATCGAGTTATCGTTAAAAAAAGTTATAAGAAAAAATACAAATGATCGAATTAAATTCAACAAATTTGAAAATTTCTCGTGTTCATATTTTTATTTACAGATCTAGAAATTTTTTAATTGGAAATAAATTGTGATTTAGAGTTGGGAATAAATTGAATAAAATGATTTTTCTAATATAATGATATTATCCTAATTTTTTGAATCAATTATTAAAAAAAAGTGTTTGAAATTTTGTTAAAAAATAATATCCATTATTATCTTATAAAGTTCAAGAAAGCTTCCGTACTGTTTCCAGTTAATATCATATATTATCGCTTTACGACTATGTAGTAAAAAACATATTACGATTAAAACGATAAAATTAACTAACTAGGAATGAACCAAGATGGAACTACTTTACCACTAAAGGAGGAAGAAAGACTCATATGGATCTGGTTATTGATTTATTGTAAGAATTTCGGTGCTTACCTCTATACTCCCGAATGAGAATTCCGTTTAGATGAAATTTTGGTTGGTAAAACAGATTCTGCATTACCAACATGAGGTAGCGTATTATCGACGTAGCACATTAGCGCAAAAACTCATTTATCGCGTTAGTTCAAAAGCTCCTCGATATTGGCGCTATAAGAAAATTATTATGAATTTGCTTCATAAATAATTTTCCAAGAATTATTGATTTCGCTATAAAAATTTCATTCGCAATATCGTGCTTTTAAGAAAAAAACTTATAGAATTAATTTTCTACATGCATCAATTTCAAATATAAAATATTTTTTAAACAAAATATAAAACTTATCGACGTCGTATAGCTCAAAGAAACAATAATAGGAATAATTGGGACATATCTAACGTTTCTAGGAAGGAATCATATGTCACACACTGATATATACACTTTGCCTCATAGCATGTGACCTTCTTTGTAGTCTATGAATCATCGATACAAATACAAAATGCCACGAAAGTCTGTGAAATAGCGATTCAACCTTTTGAAATTTGTATCTGTACAGTTTCGTGTTTGCGCTCGAATATGCAGAAAGGAAGCAGAAATTCATTTGGGATACCAATATTTCTAATCAATGGTTGTACCTCGTTTCAATTACTATGGCCAATCACGCTTGAACAAATCTTCTAAATCGAGTTATCGGCGAAACAAGTTGGTTACATTTCCTGTTACAATGTGTACGTTTCGAGATATATTTACGCGACAAATTGCCACGATCGTGTAATTTAAACGGAAACGAGATGGAAATTTGTTCAACCAAATGGAAACCGATGTATTTGAGCGTGAAAGATTACAAGAACCTTGATGGATGTAATTAAATTTTATTAGTGGCTTTATGCGAATATTTCGAGCGATTATATAAAAGGTGATAATGGCAATTGTATCACAAGATTGTTTTACAAGATTAATGAAAATACATTATTTCAATGTATCATATATTTTATTTCGTGTTCTATTTTTATTATATTATAATATTGTTGTGATATCGGAAGATCGATGAAAAATTTTATTTGATCTTATGGCACGATTTCAAATGAAAAATATATTAAAATATATCGTACAATTTACAATTTTTCTAAATAATTTTTTTCAATTAATTTACTTTAACTTAATTCGTTTCAATGAACTATAAAATTCGAAAATTTTTATATTTTTAGAAAAATGCCCTATCCAGTGACATTGATTGATATGAATGATGAACATTGTGATCGTGTCAAAGTATATTCTCAAACTTCGAATTAAGCACAAACAATTGGAACACATCGTTTATCAGATACAAAGTCAGAAACTTATCAAACATAATTTTGGAAATAATTCTAATCGAACCAAACATTGTAATCCTATTATGCAAATAGATTTACGAAATCACATTCCATAATTTTCATACGTCCTTAAAATCTTCTAAATTCCTTAATTCCTGAATTCTCGAATTTTCAATTCTGTATATTCAAATTCTTTTATATTATCCAATTTCCAAGTATCGATATATTCTTTAAAATTTAATCAATTAAAAAAAAAAATTATATTTAACATTTATCTTCACTGATATTCTTCATCAAAAATTTCATTCCAACGATTGCACGATTGCACATATCACAAATCAATTGCATCTTCCTTTCACATTTTACTCTTAAAAAGAAATCATTGATCGATCATCTTAAATTACACACATAAACCTACGTTTGTAAATATGTTTTTGTATTTGAACATCTATCATCATTATTTTTTCACCTAACTTGTTCGAAACGTAAAGAAAACATAGCACAGATATCGAATTATATCCCACGGAGGATATAAACGTTTATAAATCCATCATTTATGGGAAAAGAAAGCGTATCTAAGTTTCGATTCAAATAAGAAAGTCGAGGAGTCCACGTGATCGCGTGGATTAAGTGGGTCAGAGCGATAAGCATAAGTAGATTCTTGAGGAAGTATTATTAGGACAGTGCATATGAAACGCCATCATTTTCTCTCGAATGGAGATACATTTCTAACTCCCTTGAAATATGATTATGCGCTTGAAAATTAGAGTAGCGTTATTAAAACCACTTTGTTTGAAAAAGAAGAGATACAATTTCCAGATGTATTGTTAAATCAATAGAATAATAATCAGACTAAAATTAAGAATTATCATCCTGTAATATATTATACAGACAAAACGAATTAGATTACAAAAATAATTATATAAATAAAAAATCATGAAATCATTCTCTCATTTCGTTTCCACTTATAATGTTGAACTTTTTCAAAATTACGAAAATTATTCTCCTATCTATCCTATCATATATCTCTTCATTCCCAATCATTATTTATCTATCGATCGTAGCTCTAGTGATGCATGGATCACAGGATGATACATAATAAATCAAATAACCAATAAATAACGAGCATTGTCTCCATATATATATGAATAAAAAAAACTTTTTTATCACAAACTTTATCGTAATATTTTTACATGCTTATCTGCTTCATTAAATCTCACGTATGGAATTCTCATGCTGCATGATACGAAGAATGAATCTCCCTTTCGATCTAAATTTATCACCGAACGATATATCATTTTGCAATTTGAACAAGGTTGTACATTATCAGAAAGATTGAACGTTGGGTATCGTGTATCGAATCCTCGATATATATATATATCGAACAATCGATCCGCGACGCGCACTGTTTGCTCCTGGGCCGAGATACCCGCGGAATTAATTTGCAACGGTAATCGCATTATAACAGCCCACCACACGATCGTTAATTATCCCATCTTGATGCAAATTCGATTTCGAGATAAACGTATCCAGTTCAACTATTTCAAGCATTTGGAATTTTTTAATTTTTGTTACATAAATATTCAAAACTTTCTTATTTACATCCGATATAAAAAATTCCCCCCTCTCTCCCGTTTTTCTGTTACTTCAATCCTAAATAATTTATTTAGTCGTAAAATGTGTATCGTTCGAGTAATGATTTATTACTCGATGGACAATTCATTAATTTTGATTCAATCACGATTACTCGGCTGACAAGGGAGTTTTACTAATTGGAACAAAATTGTCGTGATGATGATTTTAATTTTAACGCTATTAAAAAGTTATTAGATCTTATTTGTTCCGTAAAAGTATAAAATTCAATTAAAAGGTTTTTAATGTCGTTTAAAAAGCATAAAAATCCACCGCTGAATAACTTTTTAATCGTGTCGATACCACGTTCCGTTTCCGAGATATCGTCGCTTAAAGAGGGCCGTAATTTTTAATGCTTAAATTACATCTCTCTCTCTCTCTCTCTCTCTCTTTCTCTTTCTGTTCGCGCCGACTCACTGACCTACCTCACTCTAGTCACGCACACGTGGTGGTCAGCGACAGTCGTTGAATCGGCGGCTTTTTATCATTGCTTCTAGCAATGTACGTTTCCAGGAAAAAGTAGGTTAAACGCCGATACAAGTCCATCGCGAATACGCGGAACACATTGTTAGGGAATTTGAAATCTATTTTTTCTTTATCTCGAACGTGAATTGAGATACCAGCAACAAAGTCTTTTTTTACAAGACTGAGCTTTTTCTTCTGTATAATTTTTAAAGAAGTAGGTATATTGGTTTGCTGTCAATCGATACAATAGGCCATTCGTAATACACTGTAGAAATTTAACACCAAATTTTTATATCCCGAAACTGAATTGAGCTTTTTTACACGAATTAAAAAGCTTTTCTTTTTTTTCAATTTTTATATAATTCTTTAAAAAGTATTCGTGATGTTTGTTTTGTTTAATCAATATTACTCCATGTATATATTGAAAATTCAATTTTTATCTTGAAAAATGAATTTTGTTAATATCAGCAACAAAGCGATTCCTGTTTAATCTTTTTACAGGAAATATTCGTCGTATTTGTTTTGTGGTTTAATATTGTTAATTGACTTGCTGCGGTTATTTGTATTAGTTTGAGACCATAGTTAATAAGATAAAGTTCTGAACCATTAAAACTAATATATGATTAGGTGGTGTTTGTTCCCACAAGCGATCACCCATTCACCTATTAAATTATATAAGCTTAAACACAACAAGGATTATTGTTAATTGTTGTTATTATTGTTAAACATTAATACTAATCTTGTGGTTATTAAATTCCCAAGGACCTAATAAATAAATATATATATATATATTATATGTACACATTAAATGCAATTTGGAACTATCAACACAACAATTACATAATTAAGTATGTTGTTTCTCAAATGGTCACCCATCCAACTATTGACCATGACCAATGTAGCTTGATTTTGGGAACAATTGAAAAACAATGTTGTTTCTATACCACAAAGATCATTAACTTTAATGGAAGTTATAAGAAATTATATATACTGAAAAATTATATATGAATAATATTGAATATTTAAAAAAAATTGTTTAACTATTTTTGAATTGTTTGTAAAATTTTAAAAATTTCACTTTTTAAAAATTGAATTAAAATTAAGCCATATGAATACATATGTATTTCAATAATAGATATTTTTCAAGGGAAATTTTGAATTTCTTTAAAATATTTAATTATTAAATATTTAACATTATAATTAATACATATTAACAATGATCTGTTGATTTCTGTTTGAATTTGCTTTCAATTACTCGATATATGCCAATAAAGTAATGGATGTATGATTCTAATGATATGTATATTAATCTACGTAATTTAACTATAAATCTACATGTTTTAGGATTAATAGTGCAATAAGAGTAATCAATAATTTTACCAACAACCGATTGTAAATAATTTATGAAAATATTGTTTCACATTATAATTATTAATGTTGCATAAAATAATTCTTGGAAATTGATAAATAATTAATTATTGTGGCCTGTTTTTCGTCACGTTACGAACCAAACTCGTTTAACAATAATTAAATCCGTTAATTTTTAAAACGAACAACGGTTACTATTACTATTATGAGAAGATTCCGTTTTATCTCTCGTTAAATAAAATATTATCGTTTCGTATTTCGTATTCAAATTCGATCTAATTAACTTTTTAACAAAGAAAGAATAGTAAATTAAAATAAACACGCTGTTTTAAAAAGTGTGTAATTTCGTCGCGTAAAAATTTTCTTCCGTCGCAAGAAAGAGCGTTCTCTCTCTCTCTTTCTCTCTTTCTCGATAATAAATTTGTTAAAAAATATTTCACAATCAAGAAGGATATTTTTCATTTGTTTTTATCCAACGTTATATCGCCAAAGTCGCTTACACAATACCGCTTAATATTTCAACTGACGAAAAAATATTTACCGAGTGAAAACTGTTGCAAAAAAAGTTAAAAATTGGTTTTCTACAAAGGATTACGTTCCCAATAATTCTGAATTCTTCCACGAATTTCATCGCGTATCGTAACGTGACTCGAGGAACCACATTGCGCTACGAAATATATTTTTCATCAAAAAAAAAAAAACCATGTAAATACGATTATTTACATACCTTCAATTATTTTTCATGAATTTTCAAGCTTTTATATTTGCTTACAAAAATATGTTTTAATTCTTTTTTTTTTAATTACATTTCAAACAATTTTTTTTATTCAAGTCCGAAATTGTAAAATTGAAAAATTAAAAAAAAATTAAATTGAAAACGTAATAAAAATGTGTATAAATATTTACATATTTCTTTTTAGAATTGTTTCCCCCTGCTTACCATTTCAATCTACCATGATTAAACGGAAATTGCGCCAATGAAACGGAGATTCGGATCGAGCGTCAATCGAATCAAATCAATCATTAACATATCCAATCTTCTGTTCGAACTGTTCAACTTTGAAAACGTCCGATCATTGGTAATATATCGAAACAAGTACAGATTCGATCTAATTGCGAGAATTTCGCTTTTCAGTGAATCCTCTCCTAAATCTAATTCTAAATTAAATGCCACGTTGAAGAATTCACATTGCGTTAATTTGTTACACATGTATATAAAATAAAATAAAATAAAATAAAATAAAATAAAATAAAATAAAATAAAATAAAATAAAATA
>NW_006263371.1:2016500-2025758 GCF_000469605.1 Apis dorsata
TTAGAAATTTTAAAATAAAAAGTGCAAACAGTTTATAAACATCCTTACGTACGAAGTTGAAGAAAAATAAATTTTTGCGATTTAATATCCGCGATATAAAATTTCTTCAGCTTTAATTACGCGCATTTCCATCGTGGAATAAATTAAATGTAAACCTTGTTTTTCCGTGAAACGAAATCCTAAGATAAGGATTTACAGTTTAAAAGCTGACCTTTTGAAATGATGATAAAGAGGGAGGATCATGCGCCAACTTTCCTTCCCGATGAACCTTTAGTTAATCAATGACAGGGTGACGTGGATTAAAGCTTGAAAATTTTATTTACGAATTGAATTTCAAGACCGTCTATTTTCTCCTCCTAGATAGATACATCACTCAAGTTACTTTATCTTTCTTTATCTAAATATAACAAATCGAGGATACCCGAGAACACTCTCATCAGATACGATATCCTATCCTGTTATATCGTATCCTGCCGTTTTCAAACATGCTCAAACAGTTTCAAACATGTTCAAACAGTTTCAAACATGTTCAAACAATTTCAAACATGTTCAAACAGTTTCAAACATGTTCAAACAGTTTCAAACATGATCAATTTTAAAACAATCCAAAAATAGTTAAAACAAGCAATTACTACGTTTTGAAAATTCGAATTCGAACTCGAATATTATCCGATATTTTCCAATTCTTGCCACGATCACTTAACGAAACCATTTTGCGAGAGAATTATGTCGTGAAATTAAAGGAAGCCGCGCGTGATCCCAGGCCCAAAGCGCAAGAGCAAACCGACGTATCCGAGGCCTAAATACCGTGGCCATTTGCCACTTGTTGTCCGGCTACTCACTCGGAGAAGAACACGTCGGATTCGCTTCTGGGCAACACCAACCTCGGCAAGACGATGGCCTTCTTACGCCTGGCCTTTAACGTCTGGGAGAACTGGAACTCGGTCGTCTGGAGCGGCGAGTGAGGGCTGAGTATAGTGATCTTTCTGTCGCTGCCGCCCGGGCTGGTCAACGAAAACACGTTTGAGGGGGGTGGCAGGCTCAGATTCTGAGGGATCTTCCTCTCCAGCCCCGTGTTAGCGAAAAGCCCGCGTCTAACCTCTGCGTTCAGGCTCTCCTCCCTGTGAAGATTGTCGCTGCTTTTCGACTCAACGGTCACTATCCTCCTCACGTCTCTGGTGGACGAGGTCAAAAAGCTTCTGTAGTGAGATTTCGAGACGGCAGAGACGTGAGACTCTGACAAGGATTCCAAGGATTTGGAGTCGTCCACGTAGCGTTCGTCAGCGCTCAGAAAATTCCTCGACGTTCTCAGACTTTCCATCGACTTGGCCGTTATCTGGCTGCTGCTCTGGCCGCTGCCTCTCGCGGTCAACAGATGCTGTTGAGGCTGTTGCTTCTCAAGTTTCGACAGGCTCTTCACCTCGGGCTCGTAGTCCTCCTGACTGGACGAGGATTGAGGGCTTCGATGGAAGAAACCTAGCCTGATTCCGGGAAACCTCACCGGCCTGCCCTCCTCCTCGCACACTTTCAGGCTAGTCTTCGTCACGGTGTGTTGGCGGCTACTACTGGTGACCAGCGTCTCACCTTCTTCTTCTTGGGCAACGTCCAAGGAACGACGATCCCCGCCACAGATTCTGTTCCCTTTCTCGTCGGTGACCAGGGGCTCAGACGCTTCCTCGTCCTTTGGTATGTTCTCCACTTCGTTCTCGGATGCGCATTCCATGGTGTCCGAGCTTTCCGTGGAGTTTCGTTGCCTTGCCTCGAGCTTCGAGCTCATGGACACGAGTTTCGAGGATGAGACTAGCAATTTAGTTTTCGTCTCTTTGCGAGAGAGCTTGTTCACCAGGGTCAGGGATTCCCGCTTCTCTTCCGTGTCGTCGTCGTCCATTTTGTGGAAATTTCTAGTTACTCGGTCGGTTATGTAGAGGTGAGATATTTATCGACAAAGGGAAAGGGGATTGACGAGATGGAGGGTTTTGAATAGGGACGATTGGTTGGGTGGCTGCTGGTCGCAATGCTGGCAATTTCGTGGTTATCCCGGGTCAGGGATGATGATGGAATCCCGATCCTTGCCGGATCTCCGGGGTCATCGCAGTGAGAAGTGCCTCTGCCAGGTTGGCCACGCGTGTCAAACGTGTTTCGGATTTGTTACGATGCCTCGTTGATCTGAGGGCTGAAAGAGCGAAAGTCTGTGTCTTGCGATGCTTTCTTTGACTCTTTCTTTAGAGTCCCGGTCTTTCTTTTGGAGTACCTTTTTTTAGTTACTAATATTTTTTTTGTGAATTTTTAAACGAGAGTTTGAATTTTGGTCGATTTTCGATTAAAATTTATACTATGTTATTTTGTTGAACAAACAATTGTTTCGACAAATTTATCATCGTGGAAGTAAATATACGAGCGAGTCTGAAATAATTTTAATCGTGTATTAGGCTTATCCAGTTTCTCCATCGATCAGATAACCTGACAGATTAACCCAGAAACATTTGGAATCTCAAGGATTAGCATGCATTCGCGTGAGTCTCTAATCAGGAATACCGAATCGTTGTCTGAATCTGTTCCCAGTCTGATTTAACCTTAATCGTCAGATCAAAATTTCTAAAAAACTTTTTTTATTTAAATGTTTCATTAATAAAATTCTATTAATAAACGAGATCCAAGTGACCATCCATCAAAATTAAATCGAAATCGTTCTATATAATAAAAGGAGCAAAATTATACAGCTGCGTTCAATTTTTTTAAAGAACTGTCGTATAAATATAATTATTGCACACAGAGATTCTCGTGATGATCGAAATTGACACGTCAATCATAAGTTATCGATTTGAAATGTGTTAAGACTTGTCCACGTTCAATCACACTGGTAATCAATTTTTCACGAAACGTTCTTTTGTGTTCCCAACTGGCCTGGCTTCGTTCCAGTTCCATGCATTTAGGAAAAATCGGTGAATGACTATATCTTCGCGCGAAAGATCGATTCGTTTAGCGTCACAGGTTGATCCAATCGTCAGTATCGATCCTAGCGTGCTCGTTAACGCGATTGCTATACTTTTACGTCAGATCGACGATATTCTCTTTGATCGTTCGAATATCGTGATTGTTGCTTACGAAAAATTCATTTTTAGGAATTTCAAGCAAAATTCAAACGAAACGAGCTCAATCAATCTTTTGAAGAAGAAATTCTTTTTTTTTAAAGAACTTTTTCCCAAAAGTAGCCTTTGTGGAAAATGTTGATGATTTCGAAATCGTCGACACTTTGATACAGATTTTCAATTTTCAATTTTCTAAAAACGTGTTATAAATGATGATATTTTCAAGTTGTGGATCATCGATGTACTCTGGCCATGGAATCACAATGGTTTCGGTTAAAATGATTTCGGGATCTATTGTTAGAAGAGCTATCGATGCGGAAAAAACTGATTCAAATTTTCAAAATCACTCGATACTTCAATTACCAACGAGCTGAATATATATCTATTAATCGATATATTCGATGCATTATATTTGTTGATTCGATATGATTAAAAACAAGATTTAATTTAATTTGATTATCATTCACCTTTATTCAAAGAATTCTAAAAAAAGAATTCTAAACAACACGTGAGAAAAAGGAGGCTACCACTCATTCAGGAATAATAACTATTGGTGTAAAGATGGAAAAACCAATTTCGATTAAGATTTCCAATTAAATTTAATTTTCAAAAAAAAAAAAAATTAATTCAAAAAGCAAGCAAATAAAAAATTAAATTAAAAATTTCCCTTAAATAACTAACCTAGAAAATATATAAATATTATGTCCACAGTAGAACAAAATTTCCAATAATTTCGAACGAATGCTCCAAGATTAATTCCAATAATTCACGAATTCATTTTTTAATCCCGAACGAAATTAAATCTCGAAACACCATTCATCATCGATCATTAATTGGTGAATTGTTCGGATCAAATTAGCCATGGGCGATTAATTCGCATAGCTGGCTTTGCAAATAGGGTCGAAACGCGCCTCCGTAAATGGCCGCGACACGAACAATGGAGACAATAGAGAGACATCGGCTCCAACGCCTCTCGCTTTGAGCGCCAGATGGCGTTTAATTTCGGTGATGGCCACCAGGGAGACGCAATCTGATATTATGAGCTATTTCGTGCAAAGAGAGAGAAGGAAAGGGAGGGGGGAGAGTCCATCTTTATTGCCTCATTTCTATGTATTATCTACTGGATTTTAAAAATTTTAATAAATTTTAATAAATTTTAATAAAAATCTAATTCTTCTTCTTAAAATATATCTCATCATCAATGCATCCATTTTGGAAGTTCGAGGAGGAAGGGAAAAAAAATAAATATTTAATTTTCCAATTAAATTGAAGAGATTGAAAGTCGAAAGAAATATGACGTGTATTTCCCCCATGGAGTTTACGCTCCAGGAAATCACCTCCTGGAGAAGTGGTTCTAAATTCGTTTCCAACCATCCGAGCATTTCGAGAATCGTAGTACGTATTTATAGATCACATGATGAGGTGAAGATCAATCATCAAGTTCATGAATTCGAATGAATTTGTGAATACACGTTTAGGAATAACTGTTGGTATTTATTTGTGATAATTTACATAAAAGGTGCACGGAGAGGAAAATTATAATAAATGTGAATTACAAATTTTGATTCGACAAGATGAATATGTAATATGATGCAATTCTTGTTCCAAGTATTTGTTCACGCTTGAATTTCAATACACGATTCACAAGATAGATTTTAAATAGATGGAAATTCATAGATTAAGATTAAATTAATTATTTAATTATTTTCTGAAACAGTGACGACACGAATCGATTTCAAAAGGAAACGTACTCGAGTTTAACTCGATATCCCCCTTGCGTCAATATTACGCACGAGAAAATATAATTATTAATGGAGGGCCTTGGATGATCATTCTTCCGGATAAAAGCAACGACACGATGCTGTTTTCTCAGAAACATTGAATATTTAATATCCTCCATAGGGGAATTGCGTAATTCTCTTTTTAATAAGGTTTAAGTTTAAGTCGGGTGAACATCTTGGAAAAGGGTGAATATTTACTGTACTCTATTCTCTATAGAGGAATTATAATAATTCTTTTTCTTTTTTTCCTTTTTTTTTTCTTCGCGTACGAGGTAATTTGAGAAAATGGAATAAGGTAGTTGTAATTAGAATAAAAATTGTAATAGGAAGAACGAGAATAAATAGAGTATCCTTTCCAGGATTTTCACCATTGAAAAAGAAACTTTGCATGTGGATTACGTAGTTGCACGACTGTTTTTCAAACATAAAATGAATATTTATATATATTATAATAATTCTTTTATAATTCTGTGCAAAGACAAAAAATAATCTTCAGTGCTTTATATTATTATTGGAAACATGTTTCGTATATTAATTCCATTTTTCATGAATGGGCCGAATGAAAGTGTTATTTTTTCTCATACACGTCATTCTATTATGCTCTTTCACATCTTCTGTCCTTAAAAAAGTTTATATTTAAATATAAAAGTTCCAAGCTAAAAAGATTGAAAAAAAAAATTCTAAAAAGTTAAGTACTAAAAATTAAAAAGTGCAAGGTAAAAAGTCTTCAAAATTTTATCCTTTTAAATCCTTCGGCAAAAATTAAAATTTTAATGAAAATTTTAATGAGATTTTTGAACAAAAATAGAATCTTCAAGATCCAAAATGAAATTCGAAATCCACTAATCAAATTCACAAAAATTTACTATAATTCGAGAACGATCAAAGGGACGAACGATCGGAAATTATGAGAAAAATTAATTACATAGGATGAAATGGAAATAGTATTAATAGAGCGAAAAATAATATCAAGAATATGGTCGAATTTGTTCGTGCCAAAATAACGTGCCAGAATTCTAAGGGGAATTCTTTTCTTTCATCGTTAGAGACCTCTAGAAGTCGACGTTTAACCAATTTAACGCTTTAAAGGAGCGAGATACCGCCCACCCACGTCGTTTCGCATGATTTATTGTCGTCGATTTGTCGTTCAGTTACACGAAATATTTCACGCTTCTTTGTTTGGAATATAATTCTGTCAGTGACTTGACACGTCCATGAAAAATTTTATATAATCGAAGATATAATATTTTCAAGCTTATTCACTTAATTCGTGGAAAGGAAATTTTTTTTTGAAAATTAATCGAAATCCAAAATAAAAATTAAGAAACAAAATTAAGAATTAGATATTGAGGAACAAGATCATCATGTTGAACAACGTTGTCAAGCTTTTATTGACAATTGTTCATTGAAAAATTATTATCAAAAAAAACCTATTAACCTAAATCTAATATAAAACCACGAAATTAAATAAATTTTTATTCGACACCGATTAACTTAATTCTTAAATTCAATTTCACTTCGCAATCAAAATTGAATAAAAATCCACTCGACCTAACCTATACTGTTTCGAAGAATAAATTTTCACGAAGCAAACAAATAAAATATAAAACCGTCAGAATCAAGGCTGATATCTTCTCAACTAAATAATTACCGTTAAAAAAAGAAGAAAAAGAAAAATAACTAAAATTCAAAACGAAGCGTACGAAAATAAATGACGGATAGACTCCGCCCACGCGGAGAACCAGAAGCTAAAAAAAAAAAAAAAAAAAAGAAAAAAAAAAAAAAGTAAAAATCAAAACCAAGAGTTCCAAAAAAAAAGACGGAAAGCACCCCCCCCCGCGGGGAAACAGAAGCAAAAAAAAAAAAAAAAAAAAAAGGAAAGAAAATAGATACTCGAAGGAACGACGAGCTCGAATAGGATGAGAAGAGGTCAATCGAAAGGTCCACCCGTAGCCAGCTGACTCGAAACCCTATCAGAAAATTAGATCACGCTGCGTGCATCCTAGCATTTGAACCGTGTTCATCGAAAGTGTTCCAGTTTCTCTGCCCTTTATCGTTAAAGGCGTGTTTCCACGCGATGCCCCCCTCGCGTTGATTTAGGGGAGGGGGGAGGTTAGGATTTCACAGGCCGGGTCGGGGACTCCGGCCGGATTCTACCCGGAGAGAGTTCTAGGTCAGATCTAGACTTGCTCGGCCGGAATAGCCCTGATAACACGTTATACTGCAGCCAGCTGCATGCATCGATCCGGAACAGACGAGATCCGCTTTGCGCGAGCCACTCGATCATTGCCGTGCAACAATTCACGGTTCAACGTGCACATTGCTCCACCCAGACACGTGGAAATTGAATCGTAGGCTATTCGATAAGAATATGTTTTGTCGGGAAATCAAATTTTCTCGATAATTGCGTTTATAGGTTAGGTTAGATTAGGTTAGGATAGATTAGGTTAAATTAGATTAGGTTAGGTTAAATTAGGTCAGATTAGGCTAGGTTAGGTTTTGTCGGGAAATCAAATTTTCTCGATAATTGCGTTTATAGGTTAGGTTAGATTAGGTTAGGATAGATTAGGTTAAATTAGATTAGGTTAGGTTAAATTAGGTCAGATTAGATTAGGTTAGGTTTTGTCGGGAAATTAAATTTTCTCGATAATTGCGTTTATAAGTTAGGTTAGGATATAGATTAGGTTAGGATAGATTAGGTTAAATTAGATTAGGTTAGGTTAAATTAGGTCAGATTAGNGTTAGGTTAGGTTTTGTCGGGAAATCAAATTTTCTCGATAATTATGTTTATAGGTTAGGTTAGATTAGGTTAGGATAGATTAGGTTAAGTTAGATTAGGTTAGGTTAAGTTAGGTCAGATTAGGTTAGGTTAGGTTAGGTTAGGCTAGGTTAGGTTAGGTTAGATTTTGGTTTTTTGGTAAAGTAAGAGTGATTCGGTTTAAGAGGAAGGGAATTTTTGTATATTTAGAGCTATGCATTCAATAATAGTTTCATTTTGGAGGAGAGAAAGGTTACTTTTAGATTTAATTGTAAAATTTCAAAGGAGATATAGAAATTCAAGAATAGTTAATTTTCTTCCTCGATTATATTATTTATATCACAAATTTATGACGAGAACAAACGAATTCAAGTTTCCAATATACAATTTTCGATTAATGTAATCTAATCCTTAGGATGCTGGATATTATACTTAAAATATTATATAATTTATTATATAGTATTATTATACTATTATATAATATAATTTAAAACGAAATATGAAGAATTAAAATTAACTGTTTTCAATATTGAGAAAAAATTTTAACTATATTTCTTGAGATAAAAAGGCAAAAGTCATTTTAGAACCAAAAAAAAAATAAAAAATCGAATTTCTATCTATCTATTAATTCGTGGTCAAAGGATAAATTTAAATTTTTCTTGTCAAAGGATATTCGACACTGCGGACACGAAGGAAAGGCCAACAATTTAAAATTTCATTTATTCGAAATTTTTTTGAAACGATAATTATGAAAAACATTCCTGAAAATTATATCAACGAGCTTACTTCATTTATTATTCATGATGTGCATCTCAATCAAGTATACTGATCACCCGCTCTTTTGCGTTTTTTAGCAACTAAATATTTTTTATTTTGGTAATATAAAATCGTGAATTATAATTTTTGTAAATTTTTGTTAAAAATAATTAAAAATAATTTTTGTTAAAAATAAAAATAATTATTCAAAATAAATCCTTCGTACGATTTTTCAAAGCTTGTTTAATTATTTAAAATTCGTTTCACTTTAAATTCGACCGTCACGAATTATTGTTAAATGAAATATTCAAAAATTTTTTATTACAATGTTTATTAATAAATCGAACAAGCCGAGTAAAAATACGTATTCCGAAATTTGTATTTCAAACGATTTCATGAATTTTCATCGTTTTATCTTCGATATAAATTTTTATTATATAATCGTATAACGTCCTCAAATTTTCATTTATCGATCGTGAATAATTCTCGTCTTCCGTGAGAACAATCGGAGAAATTCTGCTCTTCCGCTCCTTGACAGTGAATTACAATGGCAGATATTTTTAAATTTTACAAAATTTCTGAGAAAACTGGAAAAATCGAAAATTCCTTCATAATTTATTTTAAGAGAGAAAAAATATTAATTCTGTGAAAATTGAAACACGTCATTCAATTTCTTTTGCAATATTCATCACGATAACGTTGAAGTTTTAAAACAAATAATCCTTTCGCTCAAAGGAAAATAATAATGAGATTGAACAATTTTTTAAAATTATTTTTCTGTTCTTGAAAAAATTAAATTGAAAATTCATAAATTTCAGAAAAATATTTTTGGAATTTATAAGAGTTTGAATTTTAATTTGATTTTTTTTTTTTT
>NW_006263371.1:2025796-2026479 GCF_000469605.1 Apis dorsata
TAATTTTATAAAAATGAGAAATATAAGAAATGAATATTTTCGAAACTGTCANAGAAATAATAATTATTTTAATTATAACAAAATCCTATTCTTTACGTGACGTAGAAGAAAAATTTTTCAATTTGCGTGGAAAAGAATTTTAATAATTCTGAAGAAAATTAACTCGTTAAAAGGTTCGATAGTTTTCCAATTTTTCGAGACAAAAACACGAAACAATTTTTAATAATCAATATATCTACGTAATACTAGTATGAATTCGAGATAATTCATTTTATAATTTGGAAGATATATCTAATCCATTATATCCACGATGTCATGATGATTCGATAATTGACAAAATATTGAATTATTTCGGAAATTCGCTCTTCATGGAAGAGTCAATCAAACAGCAGAGCAGTCTCGAGTTTAGCTGCTAGTTAATTGAAACTTTTCATGTTATTAAAGTTTAAATTGCCATCGAAGCTGCAGTAACTTTGATTTCGCCTAACTTCATCTCTTAAGTAATTATCGTTCTTGTAAATAGGATATTTAATGATTTTCCTTTTCTGATAAATTATTAAATTATCGGTATTCGCTGTAAATTATTTGCAATCTGTCATGCTTCGTCGTACCATTAATATTACCATTTATTAATCAAGAGATTCATAAAAAAAAAAAAAAAAAAAAAAAAAAAAAAAAAATTT
>NW_006263371.1:2026724-2032373 GCF_000469605.1 Apis dorsata
AATGAATAGAATTTTTATTACCTTGTAATAAAGTTTCTTCCCTTCGTTCCCTTGATAATATTTTTTTAATTGACAACGGTAAGTAAAGTTAATTAACAAAGGGGATAAAATCAAGAAGAAGATTCTTTTTAATCCAATATTCTTTTTTTTTTTTTTTAATTTTATATCTCATAATAACTCTTAATATAATGAAATGAAATTCAAACCAATTCATTTTAATTAATTATCTTAATCTTCTTAATTCAATAATTAATCAAAAATATTATTTATACTAATTTATATTAAATTACGAATAAATTATTAAAATTTATCCATTCATACGAGAAAAAAAAAAGTTTAAAGAATCAACGTTCTCCCCGATAAAAGTAATTTTTAATATTCATAAAATACGTTTAAGATGTTCCAAAAGAGACGCTTTAAGGAAAAAATATAAAAGACTCACAACAATGGGCAAGAAAAGAAAATAGCATCACGAACAGCCTCGGGGAATTACAAGGATTATCATCTCGGTCCAATACTGTTTACACGTCACGTGTCGTTGACCGTCACTCGAAACGACACTACAGCCTTGAAGCACACTCTTAAATCGTCGCGACTCGACTGAATGTTAAGCGACGAGGATAGTCGGTTTCGCGAGAGTTGGAAGGAGAGGGGAGAGTCCCGCCATAGGTTGTGCTGTTTACTCACATTATGGGAATGTATCAAGATAACATTGTCGTTCGAAATTTTGTGTTACGGCTTATGCATTGTATTCTATGTTATTCTTTATGTTACGTTTATCACGTTATTTTTATGTGTAAAAATTTTCCGATATTATATTGTATACGTATATATATAGAAAATTATACGTAACAAGATTACATTGTTGTTCAATATTTTATATTGCATTCTATGTTGTTTTTTTTTTTTTATATTATTTTTGTATTCGATTACGAATGTGTATATATATATTTCTATATTATTCTTTCGATAGAATTTTAAATTTTAAAAATAGGTATGTAATATATGTTTTTAATTTTGATTTATATTCTTGCGAATATCGATGACGAATATCTAAAATTTACAACAAATGTATCATATCGTATACGTCTTATGTACCTTGCTGGTTTCATTTGACTTTAAATGGAATTATGGTAATTCTTCGTTCAAATATGAGATATACATATACATATATATATACGTGATTATCTAATATATCTTTCTAATATGTTCATTTAATTTCAAATGAATATGATAATTTTCTTATGAATGTTAAACATATTAAAATATTTAAGTATATTAACAATCATTTGTATCAAATATGAAAATTATTATATAATATTATTATTTCTGAAAAAAAATTTGTTAAAGTTTTATTTAACACTACTTGAAGAAATCTAGAAACGAAGGGAATTTTCTCGGGATTATTCATTGTACAAACTATTTATAAAGACAAACCTGTCTAATTTTAAACGGTATATAATTGAATTCTTGAATTTAGTCGTTTCAACATGTTTTCCTTGGCATCGAACACATAACACAGTTGACAATAATCCCGTTGTTCTTAATCTCTTATTTAAGAATATTTGCAGAAATTTTTTCTTCCTCTTAAATTTTTAGAAATTTTAACTAAAAAGATACAATAATCGAAACAAAATTATCACAAGTCCGACTTCGATATTTAAAAAATCAAAGAACAAATATAGAAAAAAAAAATATTCCCAGATATTTCTCATCTTCAGAATTTTTCAATTCCATCCAAATCTCGTTATATCGTTACATCAACGAAATCTTTGTCGCAAAAAAAATTTCCTATATACGTACAAAAGATTTAGAAAAAAAAAAGAAAAAGAAAGAAATACAAATTCACAAATTCGAAAAAAGAGAAAAAAGAATTATCGATTTAGAAGCAAGCGAATAGATAAGAAAGAGACTTTCCAAGAATAGAAGGAGTTGCAAGAGAATCTCATTCTTACTTCGATCATCCCCCTTAATCAGCTTCCTGCTTCCTGGACCGATTTAAATTAGTATTTCTCAATCTTCTTTGAATCGCAAATTTTGAAAAATATGAAAAAAAAAAAAAAGAAGAAGATTTAAAATATCATATCTTGATAAAAATTAAATATTTCGAGGATCTATTTATTTTTCGAGAAGCATCGAGCAATGCATCAACTTTACACCTTTTCGTTTATAGCTTCATCAGCTTCGTCTTTAGCGTCTATTGTTCTTCCAACAGTTGCGAATCCTCTAAAAATAGCAATTACATTTTACAAAAGTGCGTTTTGTTGTTTCTCTCGTTGAAATTCCGATATCATCATTGACATTGTTTTTTTTTTTGAATTAAATATTATTAAAATTTATTAATTATATTGAAAAGAGATCTGTTAACTGGAAATGAAAAATTTTTGAAATGAAAAGAAAAATAAATTATTTTCGAGAATCGAAGAAAGAGAAAAAAAAAGAGAAAAGGAAAAGAAGAGACGAACATCGACAAATCTCAATCACGCGCGCAATCTTTTTAGAAGGGAAGATTTTTTACAAGAAATTTCCGTGGGTTGGAAAATCCATTTTTTTCTGAGAAAGTTCAGGGGAATCCCTCGACACGCGATTTAAAACTGCACGTTTAATTTACTCGCGATTTCTATGCATTCTCCTCTCTTATTTTATACTCTGCAATAATAAGAAGAAGCAAATTTTACATTCTCATGTATTCTGACCTAAGATTAATCCTCGATGTTACATGTTTCTTCTTTGTAAAATTATTATTGATTCGAATAATGATCGGGGTGTAATTTTGTTTATTCCAAGTTTCCTTTATAAATAAATAAAATTAGTTAAATTTACGACTGGTTGGTACGTTGATTAAGACCAATATTAAATTTCTTTAAATATTACAAAATCAATATTATCCATTTTATCTCTTTATTTAATGATTATCATTTACGTTAAACAAAATGTCAGGATCGGATATCATACATATTTTAATCATACTTTCCGAAATAAATTTTTCTCTCCATTAATCTTTCGTAAAATAAAATAAATAAATAAATAAACAAATATCTGAAATATTCGAAGATACTTAAATCCTTCTGTGTGTACGTATACTTAATAAATAAATCATACTTTTCGAAATAAATTTTCCTCTCCATTAATCTTCTCTGTCATCAAAGATAAATATCTGAAATATTCGAGATGATTAACTCAAAACGGAAAATCAATTAATCATTCTTCGAAATAATAAATAAATTTTTACGAGTGTAACAGTGACAGGCAGGATCACGAGAAGTGATTGACAACGAGTGAGATTTATTTCGATTTGTCGTTACAATAAACGCGTTACAATCCGTATCACTTTCTCTCGAATAAATACATTAAACATCCGATTATTTATTATCGTTGAGAAACGACAAGACGCGACAAATCGATCGATATTCCTCGTTGTCAATCGAAAAGTTACGAGAAATTGGCCGTGTATCATCGATACTTCGCTTCGTTTCATCGAGGGAGGGATAACGATGAAAAATGGCCCGTGATTCTTCGAATTTCAACGCGATTTATTTTCCTCCAATGGGATGCAAACGTGCATTTTCGGCGCGATAATCGCTTCGTATTACATCATTATGTCATTATTCTCAGTGTCAACGATACTTTTCGTCGTGGAATTTACTTAAAAAAAAAAATAAAAAAAAATAAAAAGGAATCCACGTTCCAATGCAAAAAATATTCTCGAGACAAATATTAATCCTCCAAATATAAATATTCACATTTTTATGGAGGAATGATTTTCAATTTTTCGATAGACGAATAGGCGTTTGAACCGAGTGCAAATATTTTATCGAGAAATATTCAAATTTTTCCCTCTTCGAAAAAGCGATCATTCCGTTTCATTAGATTCCATACTTGAAAAGGGAAGGAATGCAGTATTATACATATATTGCGCATAATTAGCTTATTTAATTGGAACGATGGTTCTGTAACGTGTTACGTGCACAACAAAGAACACGAGTTGCGAGTTAATTTCACTTCGATATCGATGTACGCAAAATGGATGTTAATTCGATTCGAGTGACATTTTATCTTCGAAACGAATGTCTTTATATTAAATAATATTAAATGTTAAATAATAAAATGGAAAAGAGTGATCTTTGATATAGATTTTTGAATTGAACGAGAGATAAAGAATCGTGATTTCGATAAATGAATATCCAAGATCCGAGATAAAAATTTCACAAAAATTTCCATTTGCCTAGAATCCTTTTCTTTCCGAAAGTTTTCAAATTATTCAAAATGTGAGATTTTTTTAAAAATATTTAAAACGATCTCGTTAAGGATACACCTCTATCCAGTTTTTATCAGAATCGTTTTAAAGTATAACACTTTCAAATGATAATTGACGCAAAACTTAAATGGAAATTCTGTTTGAACAAGCTCCACGTGGGTGTCATTAACGGATTCAATTGCTCTTCCATTGCCAACGATAAAGTCTTTGGAAACAGCGAATCTACGTCGAGTTCTTTTTCTTTTTTTACAAAAATTGTTTCGAACGAGGAGATATTTATATCAGATTCAGTTTCGATAAAAATTAATTACGATATTTTTACATGCCGCTTTCTCAAAGAAATAGCGATTCTGCAGAAGCGGAAAAATGACGAATTAATTAATGCAATTAAAAATAATTGTAATTTTTCCTTTCGACAATTTAGTTCAATTTATTGTATATATTGTTATTTTTACAAAGTGTGTGCTCATTTCCACCAACGCGTACAATTAAAATACAGGATATAGGGGTAATATCGCAACTGGAACGATATTCCAACATGGCGGACTCGTCTAACTCGGCTTATAACATTTTGCATAATTCAAACGACAACTTTCAAATACTTTTATTTTTCCTTTACATCCTTCTTTCCCCGACATTTTATCTTTTTTCTTGCCTCCCACTCGTTATTTTTTACGTCATTTCCTTCGTTTCGACTAGCATCTGTCCTGCAAGTGTCCTACGTGAAGTACTCTTTGAAAATGAATTTTTCTCTTTTTCCGTAGATTGATATACCAAACGTAATAACACGTGAGGTATTTTCATTGAAACGATATTGGAAAAGAAGAGAATATTCCGTACGTATTTTTCTCCTTTTTCGCATTCTTAGTTATAAAAAAAATTGTTTCATCGGAATAATGGAGATCGATGCTCGAAAGATAAGGGATATCCGGCATACGATGAATTCGAATCGTCGACGATAATAAAGTAATACAGATAAATCTTAAGATAATATATTACAGGCGATAAAAGTTTCGGCGAACGAGAAGAGGATCTCGAAAAACTTTATACGATGCAATAATTCTCACCCACTTCTTATTTCGAAATAAAACAATAAAACGTAAAGCTCGAAGATACAGGAATTAAAAATCAAATCAATTCGGCTTAATCTTTGCAAGGAAAAAAAAAAAAAAACTCGGACAGCGAGCTATGTTTCAATAATAATAGTTTGAAAAACTTATACAAAAGTTCAATTCCATTTTTCTCTCCGTCCATCGTTCGTTAATTAAAAGAAAACTCACGAATTTAATTTCTTCTTCTTCTTCTTCTTCTTCTTCTTCTTCTTCTCGAATAGATAAATTTAAAAGTTTAATCTTTAATTTTTATCTGTACTTTTACGAAAAAAAAAAAAA
>NW_006263371.1:2032612-2035102 GCF_000469605.1 Apis dorsata
TGAATTTCTCGAACTGCGACTACTATTCCACTATCGATTCCACTAAAGACAAACAGCATGGCTCCATGGCCAGTATCTATTTGTTCAGGCAACGAACAGTGCGAATTAATTCGCGAGCGTAGCGATGGTTCGATGGAGGAAGTTTGTGCAACGTTGACTCGACAAATTAGAATCGAATGATTATCGAGCTCGAAGATGTCCTCGAAATTATTTCTTAAATAATTGGACGTTTCAAGGATGGAAGGAGATATAGCAATAGTATTGCCATTGAGTCGGAAAAGTTGGAGAGAAGTTAACGTTGACAAAGGGAAATTGTCACTTTTGATAAAATGCAGCGATATATTTGTTCGGTCGGTAATACAGTTATCCCGCTCGATTTATCTCTCGATCGAATCGTTCGTTCCTCTTCGTATAATATTCCCAATCCCGGATCTAACGATCATGGCTTTTAATTTTTCTGAGAACTCGAAAACAAAATATCAGATCTAGCTTTCGTTTCATTTCTTTCTTTTTTTATCCTCGATATTTTCATTTTCGATATCTGCGTTTCAATGATCGAATACGCGGATCGATACGGTAGATTTCTATATATCGATAGAGAATATAAGAATTTTGTTGGAAAATTTCACGCAAATAATTACTTTTCGCCAGTCAAATCGCAAATCATTTGGCAATTTGCTGCTTTCGAAATAGATCCGCAACCGCCAGTTGGCAAACGCTTGTTCCTTCCGCCGCCATTTTGTATATGCACGGTATACAAGATGGATGCGCTGGCTGAGTCGAGTCACGTTCAGGAAGCGGAGGTATCGGCTCTGTGACGCTGCGGTTTATTATTAAGTTTGAAGGGAGAAGTCAATTATCTTGTTAATCGACTAATGGTGACATAAGCGTAAAGACACGTCAGACGACACGTTTTGGTTACACGGCAAGAGAAGTTGGCGACGATCGATCATCGTTGTTTCGATTAATTATTTGATCAAATCCTACAATTAAAAAAATAATCAAAGCAGAGTTGAGAAGCTAATTAAAAATAAAATTATTTTTAAAATATAACAGTAATTATTTATTAAAATGCTTTATTAATCAGCTTTTCGTATAACCTCTTCGTTAAAATTATTATTATTATTATGTTTTTAACAATAAATCATGGAATTAATTTTATTCGTGACTTTGGAACTGTTACTAAGTTTTGTGACCAAGTAAAATGAATCAATGCCTTCTCCTAATCGATCACACACGAAATCGTCCGGCCACGAACCACTTGCTCCCCTTTAATCGATACAAGCCATAAACGCGAATCAAACCTCGTCCATTAGCCGAGATCTGTGACGGATAGATAAAAATTACCATCGATCGTTTCTATTTATCTTCCTTTTCTCCTTCTTTTTTTTTTTATTATTATCGTTTAACGAACGTAGAGACAAATGGAATTTAATAATTGAAGAAGAAAAGCAACGAGCTTTGTCCTTACGACTCTGTGCATCCCGATGAATACTTGAAGAATATTTGCTCGAGGGAAGTGCTCGGTTCAACATTCACGCATCAAAAAAAAAAGAAAAAAAAAAGGAAAAAAACGTTTGATGCGATATTCTCCGCGGTGAATCTTCGTTCTGTTAATTATTCGCAAGGGCAAATTTTTTTTTTGAATTATATTGTTTCCATCACACAGGTTAATGGTAATAATTCTTTTGATATTCGCTCATATTTCTTTCTTTCCTTTTTGACAAACAATCCAAATTTCCCGATGAGAAATATTTCAAGAATTCTTCAACAAGCGGGAAAATTGAGTCGAGATTAACATCCATCGAGCAAAAATATTCGAGGCAAAGCCACATCGACGAGATTCCACGGATTCCCCTGTCGAGCATCCGAAGAATTTTCTATTTCCGTTTCGAGCATCCCCGCGCATCGTTCGAGGAGTTCCATTCGAAGAGGCGAAAGAGAAACATCGTCGTCGAAGAAACGGCTCGAATATTGACCCTCTCCCCTCCCCTCGCGCGCTTCACGCGCGCTTTCAAAGTCGTTGACAGTTCGAACAGCTGGCCGTGTCGCGTGGGAACGCGCGAAATGTGGAACGATCGTCGCTGTGAAACGCAACAGCTGGTATGGAAACGACAAAAAAAAAAGAAAAAAAAAAAAAGAAAAAAATCGATCGAAAACGCGACGAAGGTTCGAGCAGGTCAACAGGAAGGAAGAGCTTGAAGGAAGAATATTGGTTTGGGGTGGATGGATGGCTTTCTTTTGGCAGTTTCCGCGAGAACGAAACTGCTTGGATTTGCTTTGTCGAGCCAAGTGTGCTGAATTCTTGCTTTCTAGGGAGTTTTTCGTTTCCCTAGGGGAACGAGAGTTGTCCAGTTTGCTCGAAGGAAGTATATACCTGTTACTCGTTGGCTGGAAGAAGTGAATTTCTCGAAAATTTTCTTCGAAAAAATGTTGAATGATCGATGATCGTGTCAAATTCGTGAAACTTTTTTTTTTTTTTTTTTTTTT
>NW_006263371.1:2035333-2043382 GCF_000469605.1 Apis dorsata
AATAGTCTAGTCTTTTGGTGTGACGAAATGTTTGGAACATTTTTAACGGAATGAAGGTTTTGAAGAGACACCAAAAGGAAGCTTTGAATTTTTCGAATCGGGTCACCATTAACAAAATTAAATGCAGATAGGAAATGTACGTACACGAAGAATGTATGTAAACGATTAACAATTTTGGTAACATGTTTTGTATGTATATTTAATAATATTCCATTTATTAAATTAAAATTTGTTAACTGCGTTATTCATTAGTTTCGTCGTTTTAGTTAACAAGGTTTCAAATTATATCTTTTCGTCGACACGTGACATAATCCCGTGTTAATTAATTGACGTGTTCACATGACGTGGGACACGATGTATAAATAGAGAGAATTCAGAAAATCTGCATTGTAAATAGACTGAAAATTAAAAAATCCTGTTATTTTTCGTATAAAATATTTTTTGGTTTGGCGCGATGCACAATATATGCTGGTTCCCACATCTCTTTTTCACTCGAGCAGTTCCTTTCAACAATATTTAGAGCTTTGTGTGTGGATTTTTATTCATTTGTGTCCCTTTGTATATTAAACAAATTCGTATGGAATTTTTTTGCTTAATTTTATTTAAATCATTTTGGCACAGTAATTGAATAAAAGTAAAAAAGGAAATCTCGTAAAAGTATCTTTTCAATTTTGACTTGTTAGAAATAATATGTGAATAAAATCTTGTTAATAACTTTTTTGCTCAAAATTTCGTAATATTCGTTAATATTTAATATTACAGTTTTTCGATTCGTTGGATATTTGTGTCATTCGGACATACAATTTTTAAATAAGATTTAAATATCGATCGTGTTAAAGGAAAAATAATTTTTGACACGAAACTGGTAAGTGCAAAGTGGATTCACTTGTGAGAGATTGCACAGCTGTATAAACATGTAATTGGGCCAAAGTGCTCCTACATAAGAATGTGGATAATCAGGTGATTTACAATCGAGGCATGCTAACAATAAACATCACGTTCTTCGAGTTACAATTGAGCTTTGTTGTATAAAAAGTAATATAAAAATGTAAATGTACATTAAAAATACAAATATAAAACCCTACTAATATTAATTAAAGAAATTCTCAAAAGATAGATTAATTGAAACAAATGAAATAATTTCGAACTTCTAAAGTTCCTTTCAACTCTAAATCATTATTCAAACTGTCGAGAGGCCAACTTCTTTAACTAAAACTAGTTAGAGCTGGAAATACAATAAATGCGATAAGTTTATATTAATAATAGAAATAGAATACAACAACTTCCTATTAATGCAATTAAAGAATTCTTAAAGATAGATTGATCAAAACAAATGAAAGAATTTCGAGCTTTTAAAGTCCCTTTCGACTCTAAATCATTAGCCAAAAACTTTTTCTTTGAGAGACTAACTTTTGATTTCAACTAAAATTAGTTAGAGCTGAGAAATATAATAAATTTTTATTAATAATAAAAATATAATATAACAAGTTTTTATTAATTAAAGAATTCTTAAAAAATAGATTGATCAAAACAAATGAAATAATTTCGAGTTTTTAATTTCGAGTTCTAACTAAAATTAGCTAGAGCTGGAAATACAATGAATCTTTATTAATAATAAAAATACAACACAACAAGTTCCTATCAATGCAATTAAAGAATTCTTAAAGATAGATTGATCAAAACGAATGAAAGAATTTCGAGCTTTTAAAGTTCCTTTCGACTCTAAATCACTAGCCAAACTGTCACTTTGAGAGGTCAACTTTTAGTTCTAACTAGAGCTGGAAATATATTTTTATGGAATAAATCTCTATTAATCTATATTAATAATAAAAATACAATAAGTTCTTATTAATAAATTCTCAAAGGATACCAGATTGATCAAAACAAATGAAATAATTTCGAACTTCTAAAGTCACTTTCGATTCTAAATCATTAGTCAAAAATTTTCCCTTTGAGAGGCCATCTTTTGATTCTAAAATTAGCTAGAGCTGGAAATATATCTCTATGGAATAAATCTCTATTAATAATAAAAATACAATACAACAAGTTCTTATTAATAAATTCTCAAAAAATATCAAATTGATCAAAACAAATGAAATAATTTCGAGTTTTTAAACTTCCTTTCGATCATTAGCCAAAAACTTTCCCTAAGAGAGTCAACTTTTCACGTTCCAAGAGTAAAAAAGACGAAGGAAAGCTTGAGGTAACAATCGGTAACAAAGGAACATGTTTCCCCTGCTCATCATATATCTTGTTTGTACAGCTGGAAAACCAGGCTAGCTACCTTGTTTATAGGATCGGTAACGTAGCGTGACGATAGAAAAAGCGAGATAGAGCGGGAGAGAAAAATAAAGTGGAAATAAAACTTAGCGGCGGAGTGGAATAACAATGAGGATGCGCCAGCAGCCATCAAACCTTTCAAACCTTCCACCAACTGCACTCGTCCCCGATGTAAGAAGATTTCTTCACATCGATTCCTTTCCCGCCGTGAGAAGAGCTCGTGTTCCAAAATACCCTCACCTTCTCCTTCCCCCATAAAATCTCACTCGAAATATTCCCCTTCGCGCGGGCGAAGTTTTGAATTTCGATAATGATCTTGAAAATCTTCGAATCCTACGAACGAGGAAAAATAAAATTTGATCGACAAAATTATTTAAAAAAAAAAGTGTAAGGTCGTTTTTGGATCGAAGATCCAAACATTTCAATGAATTTCACTTGTTCCTCTATTTTCTTATTTTTGAAGAAGCTGGAATTTAAACGTTTAAAGATTCTTGAGTCGGAGCCAAAATTAGAAGGCTTTTGAATTCTAGTTTAGAATATCTAGTATATCTGTTGTCTCCTGGTATTCCTGAGGTACTCTTGGGATTTCTTCAACTCGGGTTAGATTTCGAAGCAGTGGTTTGATATCACTAGGATGTTAGAGAAATTTCCTTGGGATCATAAATCGTTAAAACTTTGTTCAAGACTTACCACCTACTTTCCTGTATTCCATGGTTTGGAGTAAAAATTGAAACAATGAGAATGTTTCGTATCGTGATGTTTGAGATACGTTTCATTTTGATAATTCACATGTTGGTTATATTTATGACACGTCGGATTGATCGCGTTGGAAGAACAATAATTCAGATTGACGGGGGCTCTAACTCAAACTGGCGGATTTATTTTTAAAAGCGAACATTTGTCCCACGTCGACACCATTCTATAAGTCACAGAAGAGAGATATTGTAAAAATTTTTATGGATAGCAAGTATTTGTCTCGTTTTTCGAAAATAATTTTGATGGTTAAAAATATGGTTAAAAATATCAAATTATTAAAGGATGAGTGAATGATTAATTGTAATCAATAATTTAAATATTTATGGGTTTCAATAATTCTAAGATATATTTATATAATTAAATTAGTGTTACAATTACTTGAACTTCATTGATTAATAAATCAATTTCGACTCGAATATTCTGTTTAATAAATATTTGTTCACTTCTAGTTCGTTACGTTAAAATGTTTTCTTTGGAAGATTAGTAATTTTGATAGGATTCGCATAACAATCATTATTAAATCAAGGAATATAACTTTCTCAATTGCCTATCATCTCTCTTCAGTTTACTGATTAAATATTGAATTCAAAACACTCGAAACTATCCTATTTTCCTTCAAACACTTCACTATCCCTGTTTCTAATAAAAAAATAAAATAATAAAAATCTGTTATCTGCAATCAATACAGAAATTGTTATAACCCTTCATCATTCCGATTCAAACATTATAGAACATACCTATAACTCTCATTCATTCTCAATTCAATCTCAAATCTAATAATTCCACCTCATTACCCAATCTATCCATATAAATTGAAAGAAACCCACTAAAATAAATCCACCCAATCATTAAAAAGTCTCATCGAATGAGCTGACCTCATTAAATAACGTCCAACCTAACCTAACCTCAAACGAGAGAACAAAAACTTCACACCTAGCATTGTGATCCCTATACCTCAATCATTTCGAATTCTAGGTCCAAAATTCTCGAAATATCGTCAAAATTCTCGAAATATCGCCAAAATTCCTTTATTTTTGATCCTCTCTCTCTCTCTCCCTCTCTCTCTCTTTCTCGATCAGCTGTTTCGCGATTTCATAGACACAATGGCCACCGAAATGCTCGCTATGGCTCCTCAAACACTCGTAATTCTCTGGATCGATAAGCAGGGGAGAGAGAGAGAGAGAGATAGAGAGCTCGAGAACTGATGATTCGTCATAATTCCTAACGATCGATTTTCTCCGTTTACGGAGAATCGAACGCGCATTTAATCTTTCACAATGACGGTAACTGGTGGTACTCCAAAAGATGCGAGGGGAGGGGGGATCCTTTTTCTAACAATTTGGCGACGAGTCGCGGGGAGGAAGAGTCCTTTGACGGATTCATGGAAACGTGGCGTTTTTAGATCAGAATTATTGTGATTTCTTCGTCCTCTTTCGTAAGTTGGTGAGAGTCCAAGTTTGGTTTTTGGTTTGAATGAACTCTGGATTCGATTCTGAGCGATGGTGGGTTTTGAGATTGGACGATTCGATCGGTTGAATCATCTTCGTTGAAGATGAGCGAAGATTTTTTTTTTTTTAATTTGTTAAAGTATTCTGCAAATGGCTGTTGGATGAATCACTTCTCGAGTTAAAATATTCATGCGATAGAGTTTTTTTTTTTTTTTTTTTATCTCTGTTGAAGTCATCCGTATGATGCAATATTGGATGTTATCGCAATGAGAAATACGAATCTAGTATGTTTCTGGTATTTTCAACGTATAATGATTCGCAAAGTTCGAAGTTGTGATCAATTCCTCGATATTTTTCAAGTTTAAAGGTGTCATCCTCCTGTCACTTTCAATAAATCTAAAACTTATCATCGCTATCTTAAGGTGAAAGTTGAATATTTTCCATTTTTCAAAAGTGTCAATCTCTTTTACACATTTTAAGTTTCTGGAAGCAATAAAGGAATAGAAAGCAATCTCTCGAGTACTTTCGAACTTCACACAAAGTTTCGATCAAAACGAAATCCTCCCAAATTCAAATCGTTCTTTCAAACTTTGTATCATCATCTCTTAGTACTCTTCTTCTATTTAAAACTCGCTTCTTTTGAAAACTGAGATCGAAAAATTCGAATTCACACAATTCGATGTTATCCAAATTGTTCTTCTTTTACAACTCGATCCTCAGAAGTTAAATATTTTAAATATCATTATTACAATTTTTTTCGATTCAGAATCGATATGAATTTTTCTGGATTTTATTCTCTCCCAACTCCCTTTCACAGATTCTCTTTTCAGAAACCCAATATTCCTCTTTTCAATAGTTTCTACTTAGCCATTTGAATTTGGACTTTCGGTGAAACTGGTTCCCAAATCGATTGACTGGAAAATTCAAAGGATTCAACACACAATTGAATCCTCGATATATTACGCATTCAAGGAGGAACATCGATTGCACCGTTGGACTTGAGATATTTGAGAAATCTATGACGTTTGGACGTAAAAATAGGAAATTTTTAGATGAAAGTTTCAAAAGGCATGTGTTTCCTTTTCTTCGTATAATAATATGGATGATCATCGAATGGCGGTGGTCATTTCTTTCCTATTATTGATCGCAAGAAACCATCTTTAATTCAAATATTCAAAATCTAGAAAAAGTTTTCAGATTCGTAATTTTCGTATTTTTCCATGTATCGAGGAATATTTCGTTATTCTTTCATTTTATATTTTATTATTCTTTCATAAAAAAAATAAATAATAAATAATCTAAATATCGATCAATTTCAGAGATTGATAATTCTTATTTTTTCTTTTTATTTCTTTGGAGAAATTCAATATGGATAACTTCGAAGGTTCTCTCGATTTCATTTTTCATTCCGTTATTTTTCTTCAAATATTGAACTAACTCGAAGAATTTTTTTTTTTTAGATAAACAATAATTCCCTCCTTCTGAATATTTAAATATCGATCTACTTCAAACATGTGTTTGCACACAATTTTTATTCCTTCCGAATGAAAAAAATTCAACAAATGTTTATCGATCTCAAAGATTTTTAAATAACATTTATCGTTCGTGATGAAAACTTTAAAGATAACTTTTGATTAATATGGATGTGAATAGCTTCGTTTCCAATTCAAATTTTATATTTTTAAAGATACCAGTTTTTAAAGATGGAAGATGAATAAAGATGTAATTAAAGCTTGATTGTTAAATGAATTTCTTGATATAATTTCTTCCTCAGATGGAGGATACTTGATTATTGAAATTTTGAATAGCACGATCTTATTGTTTTATCAAGTTTCGGGTAATATAATATCGTATTTGGTAAGTTAGGAAAATTATCTTAAACTGGTCGAACAAAGTTCATCATCATTCCACTCGAGTACTCGCGGCTTGGCGCATTTGTCACTCTAAAAAAAATCCGCCTGCTTATCGTTTGCCAAAATAACGAGCTCTTCGTGTTCCAAATATCAGAGTTCGATCCTTCATAACTTTAGCCAATTCCTACTTCATCGAAGTATTCGTAACCATAAATCAGATTTCAACTTTCTTAACATTGTTGGAATATATCGTGTGTTCGAAATGTAGAGAGGTTTGTTTTAGTGTTTTTTAATATTTAATATATTTTATTTATATTAATTTATAATATTTAAAATTATATTAATTATTATATTATTATTATATTTTATATATATAATAATATATAATATATATATTATTTTTAATATTTAAAATATTGTGTCAAGTATCATAAAAATGATTGTGTTTATTTTAAATGATTTTTAAAGATATATATCTTAAAACATTCCTGTCTTCCTCTTTTCGAATTTATCATTTTCTACTTCCTTCAACATCTATTTTTATTTTGCATTCTATTCATCGTTTCCTACTTTTTGTTATATTTCATACGTTTCATACGTTCCACTTTTCATTCTTACAATTTCCTACATCCACTTTCTTATTTCCTATTTTCCAATTTCAATATTTGTGTATTTCTTTGCTCCTCCATTTCCTTGCTTCATATTTGTATTTATCTTTCCTTTCCAATTTTTACCATTCCCTGTTCACCATAATTCTCATTATTCGTTTTCCACCTTGCATATTAAATATGCAAATTTCATTTTCTACGCAACAACCCTTCACCTTTCACCACCAACTTTCCCCATATTTTTTCAATCTCAGAGCCACTTGAATCGAAATCACATTTAATCTTTACCAAACCTGCCTCCACCCTCCAACACTCAAACACGGTAAAAAGTTGAAAAAGTTGAAGCACTTTTTCAAGTTAAAGTCGTCGAATCGAAAGATCCGTCACTTCCTCCACGAGCCGGTTCCCGGTTCAAAGGACTCTTCCTCCTTTGCTCGAGAACACCAGATCTCACCTCGAGAACGTCTCCTAAATCCAGTTGGAGGCGCGTCGCAGGCGAGAAGAAGCGTAGGAACAGATCGTCGAGGTATCTTGAGGCGGAGCAGGGGGCACGAAACGTCTCATTGCCGCGCGCGAGCGACGATCCACCGCGCGAGAAACGATCGAGGATCAGCCGCGCTGATCCGCTCGAGGTCGCGCGTGCTGTCGCACTGAGTGAGCGTCGTCAAGCTGCCCTCCTGCGAACCCAGACCACCGCCGCGAGCATGCTCCCTCTCTTTCTCTCTCTGTTCGCGTTCCGCTCTACACCGCGTCATGGTTCACGCTTCCTTCGATTCGAGACCAAATTTCGATCGTGATGGATACTGGATTAGACAAACGAACCTAATGGTGGAAATGGTATTTGGAAGAGGAAGATCGGTGGTCCGATTGGTGAAACGTGACGTTTTTGGGTTTGATGAATATCTTAGGTTAGGATCGATCCGAGATCGGTTTTAAGTTAAATTTATTGTTGGAATTTCGAATATTCGATATTTAGAATTCGAGCGCCTATTGTAGAGCAACCCATCAAGTACAAATCGCTTCGAAATAATTATTGGTTTTTTATTTCAGAGAAAAGATCAGTGGTCTGATTTGTGAAACGTGACGTTTTTGGGTTTGATGAAT
>NW_006263371.1:2043396-2046301 GCF_000469605.1 Apis dorsata
GTCTTAGGTTAGGATCGATCCGAGATCGGTTTTAGGTTAGGTTTATTGTTGGATGAATTTCGAATATTCGAGCGCCTGTTGTAGAGCAATCTGCCAAGTACGGATTGCTTCAAAATAATTATTGGTTTTATTTTCCAGAGAAGATCAGTGGTCTGATTAGTGACGTTTTTAGGTTTGATGAATATCTTAGGTTAGGATCGATCCGAGATCGGTTTTAGGTTAGGTTTATTGTTGGGTGAATTTCGAGTATTCGAGCGCCTGTTGTAGAGCAATCTGCCAAGTACGGATTACTTCGAAATAATTATTGGTTTTATTTTCCAGAGAAGATCGGTGGTCTAATTAGTGACGTTTTTAGGTTTGATGAATATCTTAGGTTAGAATCGATCCGAGATCGGTTTTAAGTTAAATTTATTGTTCGAATTTCGATTTAGAATTCGAGCGCCTGTTGTAGAGCAACCCGTCAAGTACAAATCGCTTCGAAATAATTATTGGTTTTTTATTCCAGAGAAAAGATCAGTGGTCTGATTTGTGAAACGTGACGTTTTTGGGTTTGATGAATATCTTANNNGATTAGGATCGATCCGAGATCGGGTTTAGGTTAGATTTATTGTTGGAATTTCGATGTTTAGAATTCGAGCGCCTGTTGTAGAGCAAACCGCCAAGCACAAATTGCTTCGAAATAATTATTGGTTTTTTATTCCAAAGGAAGATCAGTGGTCTGATTGGTGAAACGTGACGTTTTTGGATTTGATGAATGTCTTAGGTTAAAATCGATCCAAAATCGGGTTTAGGTTAAGTTTATTGTTGGAATTTCGAATATTCGATGTTTAGAATTTGCTTGTTGTAGAACAACCCGCCAAGCATAAATCGCTTCGAAATAATTATTGGTTTTTTATTCCAGAGAAAGATCGGTGATTTGATTGGTGAAACATGACGTTTTCGGTTAATTTTTAGGTTTTAGGTTTTAGGTTTATTGTTGAGCGAATTTCAAATACTCGAACGTCTTATAAAGTAACTTGCCAAATATAAATCGCTTTGAAATAATGGGCTATTGGTTTTTTTTTCCAGAGGAAGTTTTCGATAGATTGATTGGTGATGTTTCAAATTAGGTTTATTGTTAGACGAATTTCGAATACTCGAACGTCTTATAAAATAACTTGCCAAATATAAATCGCTTTGAAATAATAGGCTATTGGTTTTTTATTCCAAAGGAAGATCAGTAGTCTGATTGGTGAAACGTAATGTTTTTGAATTTGATGAATATTTTAGGTTAGGATCGATTCGAGATCGGTTTTAGGTTAGGTTTATTACTGGACGAATTTCGAATTTCGAGCGCTTGTTGTAGAGCAATCCGGCAAGTACGGATCGCTTCGAAATAATGGGCTATTGGTTTTTTGTTCCAGAGGAAGATGGATGGTTTGATTGGTGAAACGTGATGTTTTCGGTTAGGTTTTAGGTTAGGTTCGTTGTTGGGCGAATTTCGAATACTCGAGCGCCTGTTGTAGAGCAACCCGCCATGTACGGATCGCTTCGAAATAATGGGCTATTGGTTTTTTGTTCCATTTTCAAAGAATATCGATACGTTATGCATGGAGATATAATAAGAGGATATATATATATATATAATAACGTTGCCCGTAAATGGACAATGTTTGCAATGTTTTTCACGAGGAGAATTTAATAAACCGGAAAAGCGTATAATGCGGGGTGATCCGCTTGCTACAGGAAAATCTTACGGCTTGAGATAATCCGTAATCTAAAATCATCTAACGAAAAATGCTCCATTCCTTGTCGCTCACATTCCTCTTGTTATTAAATTTTAATTCCGATATTACGCCACCTCTTCCAGAAATTAAGATATTCCATTCCCCTGATCCTTGATAATCGTGGCAAACTGTGGCACTCGAAAACCCATCGAGCCACTTAATTTCGAGTGGAAACGACGAGATTCAGAGAACAGAGATATAATCGCTTGCCTCTCATGGATCGGATATGCTCGAGTTAATTTTATGGCGCCCTGGGAGAAGATTTTATCGTTGATCGTGGTTGAAACGTTCGGTCGGTCAGTTTGTTTGCTACCTCGGGGTTGTTTTGGATCGATGTGTGCGAGTATGAATGGTTCCCAGAGTTTCTGTGTTAACGTTACAAATTGCTATCTCACTTTCTTTCTTATTCCTTTTCTATTTCATTCTTGAGCCAAGTTTCATATCGACAATTGTGAATTTCGCTTCGATCCGACTGTCTGTCACCGTTGCTGTCGTCGAAGAGAAATTTAGTGACTCTAAACTATATATTTGTGTCCGATCGTTCCTCATTACTCGATACACCCGATCGATTGGCCGAACTCGAGTAACGCTCTCAGAGATATTATTGACGATACAAATGGGAGTTTAATGCAGGGTATAAATTTTCTGAAGCTATCGGTTTCGTTACGTTCTACTATTGTGTAACGTAACACTTCCATTCATTAAATTGTAGCTCGTGTCCCAGCAGGATTTGATAACATTGTCAGAAATGAGAAACGAGGACGCAACGGCCTGTGAATCTTTTCACTGTGAAATTGTCCCATTGCCTGCAGTTAACCCATTACCAAATACAATTCAACCATTCCACTATTCATTATCCTTCAATTATGAGATCCATTTACGAAATGCATCATCCGATCTCTAGAAATCTAATTTTAATCCCTGACGATAACCTCGAGGATAATTTAATTCCAATTTTTTTCTCGATTTCTATTCGAAAATGACAAATTAAATTAGAATGGAGAGAAAAAAAAAATATATAATAATTATTTTCGCAAACAATTTTTTTTTTCTACGAACGAACAAATATATAATTTCTAATTTACTCATTTTGTTCACTTTCTAATTTAATTTCACACCTCTTAATCCACTTTTTTTTT
>NW_006263371.1:2046346-2051075 GCF_000469605.1 Apis dorsata
TCAATTTTACCAACAAATTTTCACCACGTATTATTTTCCACGACTTTCTCGAACCNNNNGAATTCTAACTTTTTGCAAGTGAGATGAAGATTAATTTTAATTCTGAACTTTAATATTTACTTTAGCAGCGTCTATTTATTCATCACAGAGATTAAATAGGAAAAGCAAAACCAATTGTATCTCGATCGTAGAAGCAAAGTTAATTTTTATTCGCGTTCCTTTCTCTTTGTTGATCTTCCACGATCAAGAGAAACATCTCATTTTCTCTTTTTCTTTTTCTTTTTTTTTAAAGATCGATTCCACGTTCAATCTTTTCCAAACGTATCGTAAAGTTTTCTCTCTTTCCTTTTTTTCGAATCCCATTCCAAGAGACATTTAAATCCCGCGATAACGATAATATAATTTCAATTGTCGATATCACTCTTGTTGCACGGATTGAACGGAGGCGATAATTTAACGAGATAAATTTCCTTCGATATTTTACAAATACGCAATCTATTTTTTTTTTTTATCTTTTCCTTTCGTTCCCTGAAAGAGGAAAATTTACCTTCTCCACATTATATCCATTCTCATTTTTCGAAGGAGAATTGTTCTTCTCGAGGAATGAAATCAAGAATTTCATATCAAGAAATATCTTCTTTCAGTTTTATTTCATTTTATTTTATATTTTGAAATTTTTAAATTTCCTTTCAAAGGATGTTTCTATCTAGAAAGAGAGTTTCATTGTTTCTATCTTTCTATCTAGAAAGAGAGAGAACGGAGAACAAGAAAATTTGTTTGATTCTTGATCCAAGAATGAACGAGATTGGATCAAGTTTCCTCCTTTTTTTTTTTTTTTTTTTTTTTTTTCCATCGAGATCCGCCCTTCGAGGATCACAAGGAGCTAATAGATGGTGAAGTGGTATAGAAGATGTTATCGGTTGCGTGTCAGCAGTTTCAAAAGGAAGCTGAACTCCTCGGGTAGGAAATGTCTCTTAAGGTCATTGGTTTCAAGAGAACGGAATACAATACAGGAAACGAGTTGGATCTCGAAGGTTAAGAAAATTGTGTTTTCAGACTTCTTCTTCCGGAATATATCTCTTCCGGAACGGAGATCAAGAGAAGTCGAATCACTTCTCTGGTTCTGGAAGTTCTCTGGTCAATAATCATTTCGATTGTTTCGCGAACAATTCTTTGGTCACGTGGACGTAGAGATTACGTCGTGGATGATAAACTTCGTCGAAATTGGAATGGTTTGAGAAAAAATTATTCCAATTACAGAGGGAAAAAGTTTGGAAAATTATCGTTGATCGAATTTTACGAGGGATGAAATTCTATCAAGGGATAATTTCATCCCCGTTTTACGAAGTGTATTTTTTTAAACGTCAATGAATTTTTTTTTTTTTTTTTTCGGCAAACGCGTTTAGAAATTTTGAAATTGTTACGGGTTTATTTCACGGGAAAAAACCGATAGATTTTTTTTTTTTTTTTGAAGAAACGGTTGAAAGAACTTTGAAATCATTTTTTGTTTATTTAAGCGGGAAAACCCGGAAAATTTTTTTTTTTTTTTTTTTCGTCAAACGCGTGTAGAAATTTTGAAATCGTTACGTGTTTATTTCACGGGAAAAAACCGATAGATTTTTTTTTTTTTTTTGGAAAAATGAATTTCGTAAAATTTATCTTTTATCAAAAAGCGTTTCACTCATTTTCGTGCGTCGAATAAATTTAACATATTTAATCATGTCGTTTTATTCGAAATTATTTACACGATGTTTATTTTAATTATCCTGCGAGATAAAATCGTTTCGACGTAATAATTTGCAAAATACATTTTATATTTTCAATTATTCCATTTATCTTTTTTGTATATACGTAATACACGAGGGGAGATTCAATCGGGAAAATCTATAAAAATTCCATCTCTCTTATTATATTATCCATTTCACGAAAAAATGAAATGAAGCAAATCTATGTTTCTCCTCCGCTGGATATCTCGCAAAAATTTCATCTTTCTATTATTTATTTTTTCAAGATAAATGAACGAAATATAACCTCGTTCGTCGATGAATTGCGAAAATATCCATTCTCTATGAAATTGAAAATTACAAATTCGTCGTCTCGTTAAAAGTTTGTTCCGTATAAAAACGCGAAAGAAGAATAATTTCATAAGAATTGAAAGAAAAAGATTTTTTTTTTTAGGTAATATAATCGTCTCTTTGATATTTTCAAAAGCGTATTAACTATTATATTCCATGCGAATATAAACAATTTGACAAGATAGAAGAAAGAGATTTTTGATTTTTCGATTTCCTGCTATTTCCTCTTTTCACTCAACATATTTCTTCTCGACTGAAATTCCAGTTCCGTTTCGTTTCGTGAAATAACTCGTCCAGTATTCGATCATAGAATTCATTCCTCAAAGGTAAATGCTTTTATCGACTGAGAAAGGAATATTTCAAACAAATAAATATTTTAAAAATATGCATAGAAATTTTATCGCAGAATAATGAAGAAACATTTAAAAAACTATTTATATACTTTATTATACTCTGCTACTCATCTATATACTCTATTTGAAGAATATGTAAAATAAAAAATTAATCATCAAAGAATATACAAATAAATATGCATAGAAATTTTACTATAGAAGAATCGCTTAAAAACCTAACTTCAATTAATTTTTAATTCGTCAAAATTATCTTAATCAGCTATCTACATAATTTACTTGAAGAATATCTAAAATAAAAAATTAATCATCAAAGAATATACAAATAAATATGCATAGAAATTTTACGATAGAAGAATCGCTTAAAAACCTAACTTCAATTAATTTTTAATTCGTCAAAATTATCTTAATCAGCTATCTACATAATTTACTTGAAGAATATCTAAAATAAAAAATTAATCATCAAAGAATATACAAATAAATATGCATAGAAATTTTACGATAGAAGAATCGCTTAAAAACCTAACTTCAATTAATTTTTAATTCGTCAAAATTATCTTAATCAGCTATCTACATAATTTACTTGAAGAATATCTAAAATAAAAAATTAATCATCAAAGAATATACAAATAAATATGCATAGAAATTTTACGATAGAAGAATCGCTTAAAAACCTAACTTCAATTAATTTTTAATTCGTCAAAATTATCTTAATCAGCTATCTACATAATTTACTTGAAGAATATCTAAAATAAAAAATTAATCATCAAAGAATATACAAATAAATATGCATAGAAATTTTATTGTAGAAAAATCGCTTAAAAACCTAACCTCAATTAATTTTTAATTCGTCAAAATTAGCTTAACCTATATACTTCATTTTATTTATTTACTTTATTGAAGAAATTGTTATTATCTAAAATAAAAAATTAATCATGGAAGCACATATGAGTGAATATTATTGCAGAATCATTTAAAAAGAACCTAATTCAATCTAATCTAATCCAATCTAATTTATAATTCAAAATCGTTCTAATATAAAATATCACGTATATCTTAGCTACTCGTACGATACTTAAAATAAAAAATGAATCGTCAAAGTAGATGCATAAACCGAGCTTAAAAAAAGGTTGATTATATATCTCTTCATATCCTTTAAAAGATATTTACAATCTTTTCTCAGATCCATTAGCGCTTCTAAGGAAGATGGCATGTATTCTCGCTTAAGAATACCCGGTTACAGAGGCGAACTTTCAGCGAAATTGCTATACTCAATAGAGCACGTGAAGAATTCACGTGGAATAGAATGTTCTTCCAACGTCCATTCGATTTCATTTCATTTCATTCGACAGCAGGATGGCATAGAGAACCGAGGTTGAGATACAGTTGATGATGGCTTGCTTCCAAACTTGCGACTGCACTTGGATATAAATCCATTTGTCTACGTTCTATCCGGATCAAATATTTTCTAGCATGATTTCTGCCTTCCAACAATCTATATCGCATACCTTTATTACACCAGCTTTCCCATTTTTCGAGATCCCTTTCATTCTTAACACAATCGTGTGATCACGTTCCTTTAAAAAAGGGAGAAATTTGGAGAATTAAATTAATGAATATTGCAATTTGGAATTCTTTATTCGCATCGTATCGAAATATTGCGATTTTCCATTCGAATTTTAATTTTAATCATTATTTTATTTTAATTTTGCGTTTTGATTTGAATATATTTTGAAATCTAAATTTCTAATATGTCGACAGAATGATTAAAATTGGTGGTTTTGTTTGTTTTAAATTCTCGTATATGAGAATATTCAAAATGATATTCTTCGTCTCATTTTTTTTTTTATTTTATTTCATTAGCTTCGTTGTTCGATCGTTAGCGGAATGTTTGACGTTTCATTTATTCTCGTTGAAATACATACATATAAATATATCGTATCGAATATAATTGGTAAAATTAAAAGTGATTTTATCGAATTTTTTTTCCCGCGTTGGGAATATGTTTTAATTTCGCGAATTAAATTGAATTCGAACTTTGAACCGGCACCGTCCGTTTTAATTTCTTTTTTTTTTCCTTTTCTCTTTTTCTTTTTTTTTTTTTATTTTTCGTTAATTCGTTTTTCCCAAATATTTTTTTATACACCCCTTGAAAAACAAATTTACTTCCACGCTTGACATTTGATACCCCATTTTCGTTCGTGCAACTGGATATTATACATCAAACATTTAACGCGCGCTTTTTCTCGTCACGCGTTTGAATATTTCGAATTATTTTTGAAAAAAAAAAAAAAAAAAAGGGAA
>NW_006263371.1:2051449-2053381 GCF_000469605.1 Apis dorsata
CCCAATTAGTCGACCCTGCTAATAGAAAGATCGTATATTTATACGAGGAATCGTGTTTTTCTATATCCCTGTTGTAAAAAATAACATTTTTCCAAAAGTTATTAAAAATTCTAAAAAAGGAAAGAAAAAAAAACAATTAAAAACAATAAAAAAACAATGTTGTAATGCATGGATCCAATCCAGATCCGTTCTTTATTCACGAGGTACATATGAAACTGTTCCAAACCAATGTTCAAATTGTTTGACATTTCTGATTTCCCATTTATTGTTTTGACTAGTGTAGTTAACTTCAGTGTTTCTGACTTCACATTTATTTCTGAATTACTCGTTACCTGTTACACAACTACAATTCCTACTCTCTGGACACGTAATATTTCCAATTTGCAATTATTCTCAAATTTTTCGACCATTAAGAAACATTAATTTCTTAAAACCTTCATTTCCTCGATTATTCATTGCCATTAACAAAATTTCAACTCAGCTCCTTCTCAACGAACTAATATAATTTCTACAATCCCCTATTCCTCGGATTCATTACTTCCAAATCCACTTTTGCAATTATTCTTCTTAATTTTCTCAACAATTCTTCCTTTCCAACTTCAAACACTCGATTTTCTCTCTCTCTAAAAAGAATAACTCGTTCCTCCTCGAAGAATCTTCGTTTCTTCTAGATACTTCTACCGCTATATTTAATTAATAATTAGTCATTTGTTTCCACCCATAAAAAAACATGATTCCTTGTATAAATATACGATCTTTCTATTGGCACAGCCAACTAATTGGGATTTTAAAAGCAAATTTTCCTTTTTCTTTTTTTTTTCAATATTTTTTTCCATTGTTTCAATGTTGAGATCCTTACTTGTCTCTCTACACAAAGACACTCCGAATATTTGCTGAGCAAAGAGGTGTTAAAATTAATAACTGTTAAAATTTCTTCCCTGATTCGTTCCAATGTCGAAAAGAAAAAAATAGAAGAATCTTAGTGAAGAATCATACAATTAGACAACAATTTTTTATCCAAATTGTCATCCTCACCAATCTCACCTTTATACAGAATGCTTTCTAAATAATTTTTTTAATCAATCATTTTTTATTACTTTTAAAACAATTACACCCTGTGGAATATCTTTCCAAATATCTTCATAATATCTTCGAATCACCCGAATACAAGTGTCAACGTGCCGAAGAGAAGCCAGCCAGCTGCAGAACGCAGTGTCTCCATCTGGACACCACGGATGAGGAAGTTCGTTCAAGGCTGGCTGAATCCTTCCGGAACGATCGGCTCGTGCAACGTCACTTGGAGCGGGGGCAAGCACCTGGGGCTATATTAAGCTCGAAACTATCCGGCCAAGTGGGAAACGGAGCGTGTCGTGTTGCTCAAAAGCAGGAAAAGGCCGAGCTTGCAGCCTTTGACGCGTCCTAGCGAAGAAAAGATCGTTGCACACCTTCCTCACATTTATCTCATAGCAATTCGACTCCTTCTTATTGATATAATAGATTAGTAGCCATTTTATTCAACTGATCGTCAGATTGGGTTTCTTTGTTATAGAAGAAAAAATCGAAGAAAATTGAGAAAGAAATTTTTTTTGTATTGGCTCATGAAACGAATGATTTCAACTTAGCAATTCGACTCCTTCCTATTGGTATAATAGAGCCATTTTATTCAACTGATCGTCAGATTGAGCTTGTTTGTTGTAAGATGAAGAAATCGAAGAAAATCTTTTGTATTGGTTTAATAGATTAATTGTCATTTTATTCAACTGATCGTCAGATTGGATTGTAAGATCTTTGTTGTAAGATGGAGAAATCGAAGAAAATCGATTTTCTTTTTTATTGGCTCATGAAACAAATGATTAACAATTCGACTTTCTATTGGTTTAATAGATTAATTGCCATTTTATTCAACTGATTATCAGATTGGGCTTGTTTGTT
>NW_006263371.1:2053561-2055924 GCF_000469605.1 Apis dorsata
AGCCTTTTTATTCAACTGATCATCAGATTGGGTTATAAGATCTTTGTTACAGATGAAGAAATCGAAGAAAATTGATTTTCTTTTGTATTGGCTCATGAAATGAATGATTTCAACTTAGCAATTCGACTCCTTCCTATTGGTTTAATAGATTAATTGCCATTTTATTCAACTGATTATCAGATTGGGCTTGTTTGTTGTAAGATGAAGAAATCGAAGAAAATCTTTTGTATTGGCTCGTATGAAACGAATGATTTCAACAAAAGTTGTTCTGATTCAAATTATGTCTATTGTTTTGCGAAATGATGATACTTGCTCGTTTGTTGTTTCAGTAATGCAAGTTGTTTTGACTGTGATGATTATGTTTTAATTAATATAAATTGTCTACTTTGTCTATGGAATTCATATAATAAACATCAAACATCAGTATCATTTGGTTTCTTTGAGATTCTATTCTTTCTTCAGGGACAGGAATCGCTCAAAAGAGGATATCAAATTCGTTAATTTCCAGAGCTTAGTTCCTCATTTCTCATTCCAAGTTGATCCAAGCTTGAAGAGGAATAGCTTCATCCGTTTATTTTTAATACCGTTTTAATCGCACAAACTATAACCAAGTTGAACAATTTACTTGTTGACACTCACAATAGATAAATTATATTATCGATGATTTTATCCGTGGAAATTCTTGTTAATTCCGTTTCGAAATATTTTAAATAATATAATAATTTCAAAAATTATATTTATCGTAAATTTTAACTCGCTTTCCCTCGATAATTGATTTCATGATCCACGAAACTGAATAAACGAATTATCCATTTTATAAACTGATTTTATAGACTTATACAGGTATTAAAATATATAATTCAACTTTGCGACATAATTTAATAACTAATCTATTATATATCGTGCAACGTGTCGAATATTGTTTTAATATCCTGTATTAGCAACGAAATCACATTGCATCAAACGAATATTCGTGCGAGGATGCATCACGGTTATGTTCGAATTTGAAACGAATATCGTGAATATTATTTATAAAGATCCTTGACACGCTAGTTTCTGCACGCATGATCGACCATTATCTACGTCAAACGAGCAAGCTCTCTGAAAGTCTGAAACTCGTTCTAACGTTGCGGAGTGGGGATTGTCGGATAAGCTGAGCCTCCCTTTTTCTTCGCTTTTTCTTCTTCTTCTGTCTCTGTCTTCTCGTCGAAGATAATATAATGAATTTTTTCATCGAAATATACAATTTATTTATTTTTTCATTTCTCCTCCTTTTTCTTCTTCGATAAAATTACTTCGATATCGTCTTCTTTTTATTGTTGTTGTTGTTGTTATTATTATTATTATTTGGGATTATTTTCACGGCTTTGGAGGACACTCTGATTATCCTTGTTTCATAAAAGTTCAATTTCCGTTTCGTTGTTTTACTCTTTTTATCCTCGTTTTACTTTTTTTATTCCCTTTCCATTTTCTTTTCCAATTACAATTCCAATCAATGGATTTAAGTTAAATTGTTAAACTGCTTTGACTTTTACTTAATTATTGTAATTAAAACAAAAAAAGTTTATTTATTTCCCTGAATGATTTCGTACTTTGTAATTGTAGATGATTACATTTATTCGATTAAACGAAAATTCGAATTAAAGATTGCGTCATTCTAATAATTTGAATGATCGGGTTTTATTTTATTTTATTTTTACATCGATTATTACAGTGAAGGAGGAATATCTCGAAACAAAGATAGAAACTGTTCTCCAATATTATTCAGAAAATGTATCCATAAATAAAGATTGTTGAAAATAATTAACATCTATTTCCGATACACTCGTGTATAATGCATCCATGTAAATTTTTACACTCACGTATTTTTAATTAAACCGTATCACGAGAAAATATGTGATGCATACAATGTATGCATCGAGGAAATGTAAACAGCGATCCAAAATTCTTGTTACTCTCTCACAAATTATATAAAAAAAATATATAAATAAAAAATATATATATAAATAGTATATAAATAAAATATAAAATATTTTATATAAATAAAAAAAATATATATAAATCAAAAAATAGGATTCTTTCTAAGACAATGAAAACACACTAGATAAAAAGATATGTAAGAACAGTAAAATAAAAAAAGAGAGAGAAACGGAACAATAATGCTTTAAAATAAATAAAAAAGAAAGGAGATTTTATTCTTTATTTCATTAAAAGTATTGCATCCCGAGTACAATGTAAGAGAAACGTAATTTTTTTTCCAAATATCAAAAGAGATCTTGCCACACACGAAACACGATACAATTTCGAAAAAAAAAAAAAAAAGAAAGAAAAACAACCGAGTCACGTGAAACGAAAATTTCTGG
>NW_006263371.1:2056175-2064768 GCF_000469605.1 Apis dorsata
AACTCGGTGAACGGTTGACCAACAACGACAATAAAACCGGATTATCCAAGCTTCGAAACGTTGTTTAAACTTTCCTCGACGGGGATTGACCGATCGATAAATCGATTAATCCGCAATTAAGGTCGCGAATATAAAATTGGTAAAAAAGAAAATTCTCGCGAACAACAATTCTGATAACGAATCGTAGCCGTACGTTGCGTATTGATATTACATGAAATATTCATCGTAACAATTTTCCATCTTTAACATAAACGAGATGAAATCGTTATGAAACGTTACGAAATGTTCGAAATTATGTGTGTATCGAACGAACGAAACGTGGAAAGATAAAGAATGGAGTAATAGTCGTTTCAATGTAAAATGAATATTTGTGAAAAGAAATATTACGTTTTCAAATGTATTATGAAAAAAAAAAAAAATATTATTGGAAAAATATAAAAATCGTTGAATTTTTTTTTTAAAATATCTATTAAATATTTTTATAAATAATGTTAATAAATATTTTTTTTAATATATGTGTAAATTATGTTATATCTGAAACGAAACTGATAATTCAGTAATAATTAATTTTATTTAGATTAAGATTATTTAGGTTAGATTTAGGTTAAGATTAGGTTAGGTTAGGTTAAGTTAAACGAGAGCTTCGAAAAATTTCAAAAATTCATTTTCAACAATGGAACATTAATAAAATTAATATATCGTTCGTGTGGATTCGACGAGTATGATTCAATGGGATGTATGTAGGGAAAAATAAAAGAATTTACGCGTCTGGCTACGCGCGGATGTATTCTACTTAAAAGAATTTCCTCTTCTTTTTGCCTCGAGAGACGAAGAAAGAAATTCATATTAGCTATAATTTTTTTGCTTGACGTATTTATGGAGAATATATTTTATAGTCTATATCTTTGTTGAATATTTTATTATGTTCCATAAGAGTAAAATATTATCAGTGATAAATAAATAATTTTTGTTAATACGATAAAATTCGATTTAATTTTTTATTTTTATTAGAAAGAAGATTATTATTGAAAAATCTCACTGTCTATAATTTTTCTACACGTCGCTGTATTGCATTTATTATTATCGACAAATTTTGTTCAACAAAGATCCGTTCAATGAAAAAGGTACAATAAAAGCTTATATAAAAAAAAAAAAAAAAAAGAGTGAAATACAATGCGAAAAGGTAAAAGGTTTTTCTTCAAAGAAATATAATAACCATCTCGATTCTCGAAAATGAAAAAAATTTCACGATAAATCTACGCTTCAAGCGTTCCAGAAATGTCAGTTCATGGTTTACCATCTTTTGTCTAATGTATTTATTATTATAGTATTTCATGCTGTTACCTATGTACATACATAAAGTACACACCAACATTAAGACGCTTACAAAAACACTGCCGCACAATAATATATTGTGAAAAATAACATCGTGAAGTCGATAAGGTAATATCTTGCTCGATATTTCTATATATATATATATATATATATATACCACATTCGATAAAACTTTATATACGCTCGCGTGAAGTGTGAAGAATGAAAAATGTAATTTTCGATGTGTTGAAATAAAAGAAGTTGTATATTACGTATCGTAACGAAGAAATTTTTTTCATTCATCGGAAAAAAATAAAATTTTTTTTCCCTTTTAAAAATTTTCATTCAAATAGATTTTCCTCTCGTCAAAAGAATACGAAATAAATATAATGTTAAAATTCAGTATCGATCTTTTATGAAAAAATTCGTAAATTCGTATATTCATTGTTGTATCATGATAAGAGTGATAATATATGCACTCTTTGCATTTGATAAACACGGAATTCGAAACGGTGTTCTTGTGTTTTCAATGAACACATCGATCAAGTACGAGGGAATCTCTCGCGAGAATGAGTTTTGTAAATATTGAAAATTTCAAAATTATTGGGATCGATAAACCCTGTTCCACTCCATGCAAATATTAGTAGAGTGAGATTGATAATTCGCCATCGTTGTCTCCGAGTTGAGGCAAAAATGGAAGGGAGAGGAGACGTGAAGTTCGAGGCAACTTGATGCTCTTGATGACATGTGATGTAAAAATAAACTTCTACAGAATTGTTCTGTTATTTATAAATAAATCTTTTTTAATAATTATACATATATTAAAAGTTCTTCTATATTTTTAAGATACTTTTTTACGTCTCTATAGCAATTTTAAGTCAAAAATTTTGGAAAATTTGACTGGAAGAGAGAGGAAATGTGAAGTTCGAGACAAATTTGATGCTCTTGATGCATATGATGTAAAAATGAAGTTTTACAGAATTGTTCTATTGTTTATAAATAAATCTTTTTTAATAATTATATATATTAAAAGTTTTTCTATATTTTTAAAATACTTTTTTACGTCTTTGCAGCAATTTAAGCTTCGATAAATAAAAAATTTTGGAAAATTTGACTGGAAGGAAGAGGAAACGTGAAGTTCGAGGCAAACTTGATGCTCTTGATGCAGATAATATGTGATGTAAAAATAAAGTTCTACAAAATTCTTCTAAAGTTCTACTGATTTATAAATAAATCTTTTTTAATAATTATATATATTAAAAGTTTTTCTATGTTTTTTAAATAGTTTTTTACATCTTTGTAGCAATTTAAAGTTTCAGTAAGAAACTTTTGAAAATTTGACTTTTTGGTTATTCAAACAAATTTGTCACTTTGTAAAACTTTGATACAAAGTTATGTATAGCAAAATTTTCTGTTAAGATTTTGAGGTTAAAAATTAAAAGATAGTTAAATAAGTTTTTTTACTCAGAATAGCTAAATTAGATATATATCGAAATTTTCTTCAATTTAATATTTATAATTTAGCATTTCGTTCATATTTTTAAAATATTAAATCTTAAACTTCGTTCAAGAATATAGAATTTTCGCAAAACTTCTTACAGATAATACAAGTTTCCTCTAATTCATATGCCAACCGGAAGTTTCCAAGCTTCTCAACTGACCTGACCAAAAGTTTGTTGCCTGTCAGCAACAAGGGTACGGATTTTGAAAAGGCAAAACAGCCAATTGACTTTTAAATAGGGTTTCAGGATATTAAGCAGAAATTCAAAACAACGGTGCCTATGTTGGGAAGTTTCATTAGCCCCGGGACGAAGCTTGTCCACAATTTTACAATGTCGATAGGAAACATGAATAACATGGAACCCCATTAACTGTCGTAATGTAATTCGTTCATAAAACTTCGTTATATTACAAGAGAGAGAGAAAGAGAAAGAGAGAGAGAAGAAGTTAATAATTAACAAATTATCCATCTCTTGGAAATATCATTCCCTGACAGATAAATTCTGCTAAAACAGAAACACGTCCCTTCTCTTCAAAGAAATAGAAATAAACAAATTTTTTTTTGATGAAAAATTAAATTATTACAAAAGATAATTTTGCTTTGCGAGAAAGGGAAAAACGAGTAAAAGAACATAAAAAATAAAAGAACGTAACAAAAGAATCTACTCTTTATAAGAGTATTTTTTTTTTTTTTTTTTTGTGAAAGATAAAAGGACTAGTGAAAAAATTTTTTTTCTGCGTAAAGTAATTTTCAACGATATTAAAAAAAATTTAAAAAAAGAAAAAAAATAAGAGAAATTTTCTTTGTAAATTTCGAAATGAAAAGATTTACTTTTTTTTTAAAAAAATAGTTTAAAGTTCAATAAAATTCGCCCTTTAATTAATTCGTGCCATTTGTTTAATCGATTTTAAATAATTCCATTTTAAACAAATTTTAAAAACGCTTATACTATTATTATAATTTCTTTTCATCGTTTCTCTCCAATGAATATTCCACTCGAAATATTGAAGTAATCTTAATTTAAAGAAGAAAAAAAAAAAGAAAGAAATATCGTAAGGAATAATCATTGAATATTAAAATTTGATTTGAAAAACCACTTTTTCGCGCGTAACCGTATTAATAATTCATAAACAATTATCGTTAATATGAATCGAGTTAAGATGGAGAAAAAAAATAAATAAATAAGTGAAGAAAAAGAAGATGGATGAATTAAAATTAGAATAGAAGATATCCACAATTTAGAGTTCGATTTGTAAGGTGAAGTTCGTATTTTCTCTCGACACGTAGATGGCAATTTAATCAAGGCTTACAGGGTGCAATTAATTCGTGCTTTAAATTTGTGTCGTGTGCGAGGTTGACATTCTTGGCGAAATTTAGAACAGGGCTAACATGCTGGGCGAATTTAAATGAAACGGTAGACAAGGAAGGTTGAAATTATCATTATGGTTATCTCTCTTTGATTTGTTTCTTCTTTGAAATAAAATTCTTAATGGTTATTATTGAAAAAAATATATGCATTGTATCAATGATGAAAGATTAACGATTGAAAATAATAAATTAAGAAAAAATAATAATATTAAAATGCAAGGGAGAAAAAAGTTTTTATTTAATTTACAAAAGATAGGTTAAGAAAATTAAAATGAAAATTCTGAGAGATTAAAATTATTAGAAATTAAATAAAACATTCATTAGGTATGTTAAAATTAATTAATATCTGATGAATATGATGAATTTCGAAATTTATTCTATTAAATAATAATCCTAATAAAAAAAAAAAAGATTCGATTCGTTGATGAATTTCTCACGTTTCTTCATAATTTAAAGAATCGTTAATTCGTCCACTCTATAAATTAAATTGAAAAAGAAAATGATCCAAGACATAAAATAAAGACGAAATGTTAAATTTTCAAGTAGAAAGCATTGTACGCGAGTTAATTGAACAATAATTTCAAACTAGGACACTAAAGTATGGAACATTAAAGTGAATATATGTTTAACTGCAAGTCTGACTGCACACGTGTTCATTCTACTTACAAGAATAATCCCAAGAAATATTGAAATATATAAATTACACATTACTACGTAATGTAATAATTTTAAATAACATTTTAATTAACAAATATCAAATGTGAAATTAATTTTTTCTAAAATAAATTAATTAACATAAAAAAAAATATCTTTTGATAATTCATCTGCACCTTCGTTTAAAAAAAATATTATTAATATTCGATATCGAGAATCTTTCGAGAAATTTTCGATTTGGTTTCGATGGAACATCGCGAACATGGTAAATTATCGGACGTGATATTGATCTATCGTGTTAACAAGCGTCCAGGAAGCTTTCGAAATAGATCTAAAGATGGCAGCACAGTACGACTCAAAAATTTACCAACCAACGAAACTGGAAATCGTGTTACCGACGTTCCCCGAATATCATTCTACTCCAAAGTTCTTGGCAATGTTTTGAACATAGAATCACACCAATCCTTGATCCTTTGAGGAGAGTATAATAATAAAATTTTGTGAAAATTTATATTAATCAGGTTCGTAAAAATTCATTTTCCCTATAATGGATTCTCAAAAATGATCTTGTAAGGCCAACTTATCATCAACAAAACAAAATATAGAATGCCAACGGAATGTTAAACAACCCAAATATCTTAGATAACGAAAGAGTGTTCATCATCGAGCAGAAAACGTAATAATTCGTAGTTGCAACGAAGGCATCAACGAGGACGAAAGGGCAATCGCGAGGAAGCATTTTAGACTCTCCGGAGAGCAATCCCCTCGTTCTGATAAGGGGTAACTCGGAAGAGCGCGATATATCACTGATTTATACTCTACTTACCGTACTTCGTGACCAACCACCACTGTCCAACCTCTACGTCTCCTCTTATCTTTCCTGCGCAATGATTCCGCTACACTGAGCCTCTCCATCGCGACACGTGTCCCCAACAAATCCTCCCAATCGCTCTGGAAATATCCCCCACTTTCGAAGCAGTTCCCTTCAACGATGGTTTCTTCCAGGTTTCTCATAATAGAGCGCCATGTCGATGTAGATGGCGCTGAAGTCGCGCGTAGTACACTTTCACGTCTGATTATTTTCTAGGTTGTTTTTTTTTTTTTTTTTTTTTTACGGATTTTTTAGCATGATTCGATGAAAGGAATTGGTCAAAGAGATTTTGTATTCAATGGTGAAGAATATTAATAGGGGATAAGGAATTGAATTCAAATTTTCGAGTTGGATTATATATATTCAATTTTGCGAGAGATGAAAAGAATAAGAAATAAGAAGATGGAAGAAAGGTATTCCAAGATTGGAAAGCGAGATGTGATTAATATGGATAAGTGAAGTTCTCGACACGAAAAGTCACATTTCAAAACAGGAATATCGCGCATCATCTGTGCAGTATAATTGCAAATCACAAATTGAGGCAAAGTCACATCTTCCAAAAATAGTATATAACATTACAATTTGATTAATCAAATGCCAAAACGAAGCTGATTAATCGAATTGAAACAAGCACCGATCATCGTCTAAAAATAAATCATTATTATCTTGACTGTCAGGAAAAACATCAATGGCCGCTCAATGAGAATTAATCTTCCCTTCGAAATTTAAAATGCTCTCAACAAAAAAAAAAAAAAGTCAATGAAAAGAGAAAAGAAAAGAAAAAAAATAAAAATCGAATCTCGCACATTTATTAAATCAAACATCAAATTTCCACGTAAACCCAAACACTCCAATCCCACAATATATCTCACTATATATATATATATATATACATATATACCATATATATATATATACATATATACCTCACTATATTCGATCTTCCAATTAATCATAGTCTAAAAACATCTCTCGTGAACACCTTCAACGACAATTAGAAATCGAGAAGAGTGCACGTTGGACAGCCGTGATCGCGGCTTCTCGGCGGCTTTCGAGCGTTATCAGTTGCGGAAGAATCACCGCGAGAAGAGGTGACACGCGTCAGATAAGCATCCGAGCTTCGCGACGTACAGCCCAAGACTGAATGCCGTATTGTATTTATAGAGCGAGTCGGATTATTTTCAACGGCGTCGCTTTTCTCGCGTGCACGCATACACGTCGTTTGTCCTCCCCCCCCTTTCCCTCTCCCCCCGCACCCCGCGAAAAACAACCCTCTTTCTGTACGAAACGTTCTTTCTTTTGCCTCCTTTCTTTCCCTTCTGCGACGCTTTTCTTTTTTTTCTTCTTTTTTCTTTTTCTTTTTCTTTTTTGTTTCGATCTCTTTGATTCTTCGTTCGGTTTTAGGTTATGATTTCTTGAAGATGAATGGGATCGATCATTAGGTGATATTTCAAATCTTGTTTGAGTATGATAGGATGATTTTTTTTTTTTTTTTTGTTTAATTTATGCGTGGATTGGGATAAGAGAAAGAATTTTATTAACGTAAAATGCGAATTTTTCTGATATCGTTATTTTTAGAAGTTAGTTGAAATATGGATACAGAGATTCTTTAGTTTTGTTTTGGTATTGTTTAAAATTCTTAGAAAAATTAATTGAAACGATGAATATCATTTCAAAGTGGAATTTTGGAATTGTTTTCTATCATGTGGAAAGTTGAAATATGGATAGAGATAAAGATTTCTTAGTTTGATACGGATTGGAATTCTTGAAAGTGGAGAGTTTTGAATTAATATCTGAATGAAGTTTTGGTATTGACATCATTTATATGGAATATAGAAATGTAAACACGAATGTTCAACAAGATGTTGAATATAAAATATAAAGAAGTTTGATGGCGAAGATGGTGAAACGCTAGATACGAGATATGAAGGAATATAAACGCGTGTTGTTTGGATTGAGTGCCACTGACAAGAATTTCGCATCGCAACATTTTTTTTAAATGTCTTTGGCACGTTGCTATCTTCGAGTCACAATTTATCAATCGTACCAACGTCACCGCGCGGTAAATTTTTCTCCCACGCGTTTCTTAAATTCCCAAGGCGATACTCTAAGCTAAAACTCTACTTTCGAACCACTTTTAATCATCGAAATGCCTTCATCGTATCAATTTTTTCTCCTTTAAAAAATTCATACATTTCAGAGGAATTTTTTAATTTCAATTTCTTAGTGATTTTTTAAAATTCTAAAATTAGAATGTTGAATCAAATGCTTCTTCCAGAATTATTTCCATTAAAATTTTCACCAAGTTTAATTATTAACAATTTTTTTCCTTCAAAAAATTTATACATTTGAAAGAAACTTGTTTCTTAACGTCAATTTTAGTGATTTTTTGCTCCCTAGATACGAGTTACGAGTCAAATATTTCTTCCAGAATTATTTCCATCAAAAATTTCACCAAATTCAATATTAACAATTCGTTCCTCCAAAAAATTTACACATGTGAGAGAAACTTGTTTCTTAACCTCAATTTTAGTGACTTTTCGCTCCCTAGATACGAGTTGTGAGTCAAATATTTCTTTCAGAATTATTTCCATCGAAAATTTCACCAAATTCAATATTAACAATTCGTTCCTCCAAAAAATTTACACATGTGAGAGAAACTTGTTTCTTAACCTCAATTTTAGTGACTTTTCGCTCCCTAGATACGAGTTGTGAGTCAAATATTTCTTNNNNTCAGAATTATTTCCATCGAAAATTTCACCAAATTCAATATTAACAATTCGTTCCTCCAAAAAATTTACACATGTGAGAGAANCGTTTCCTAACCTCAATTTTAGTGACTTTTCGCTCCCTAGATACGAGTTGTGAGTCAAATATTTCTTCCA
>NW_006263371.1:2064799-2075791 GCF_000469605.1 Apis dorsata
GAATTATTTCCATCGAAAATTTTACCAAATTCAATATTAACAATTTGTTCCTTCAAAAAATTTACACATGTGAGAGAAACTTGTTTCTTAACCTCAATTTTAGTGATTTTTCACTCTCTAAATACGAGTTATGAGTCGTATATTTCTTCCAAAATTATTTCCATTGAAAATTTTATAAAGATTAATGATTCCTTCAAAAAATTTACACATGTGAGAAAAACTTATTTTTTAACCTCAATTTTAATGACTTTTCGTTTCTTAGATACGAGTTATAAGCCAAATATTTCTTCCAGAATTATTTCCATTGAAAATTTCATTAAGCTTAACGATTCGTTCAAAAAATTTACACATGCGAGAAAAACTTATTATTTTTTAACCTCAATTTTAGTAATTTTTTTTTCTCCCAAGAATGATCGCGAGTCAAATTTTTTTCTTCCCATTTCAATTACTCACATTGAAAAATAAAAAAGGAATAAATAAACATTTATTTTCCTCCATTAAAAATCAAAAGAGAAGAAATTGGAGAATTTTGAAAATTCGTTCCCTCGATTCATAAATTTCGTTTCGGGAAATATTTTCGCGAAAATGAAAATTACGAGCGGAAATCGGTGTCACGGAATGTTTTATTTGGCAGGAATGCAAGTGCAGCTGTCGCATAACTGTTTCAACCGGCTTCCGAGTAGTAGTACGCATGATCGATCGAATACGTGGCGAATCAACGATGCCACACGACGCGATCCAACGAACGAAAATCCATCCGCCGAAAATCGTCGCTCGATCTTCCGGCCTAGGAACACGTGTTGCCTCGCGAAAAGGGAACGAGATTTACAAAATATCCCCGAAATACGTGACGATTGGCGATTAATCCAAAAATGAGCATCGGTGCCAGGAATCCTGGTTTAACAAACTATCACCGATATAACCCTATTTCTTTGTTAATAGTCGATGCTTTGGCCACTGCCAAACCGTGTATCGTCAAAGTATGCCATAAAATCTTGTGTGTGTATACGAAATTAGGTCGGTGTATCTTTGAAGATTTGATGCCTATCAAACTTTGTCAACGTTAAATTAATATCGTCAGATCTATAATAAAATATTTCACGGTATAGGATTTATTATTCAGATTCTTCTTAAGTGAAAATTTTACCATTTTAATTCCTGGAGAGGAGATCGAAAAGAGATCGAATTGAAATTAGAGGGAAAAAGGTTAGAGGACAGTTTTGAAAGATATGTTAGATGGACTTAAATAATTTTGAAAGGAATTCATTCGGCTTCTTTGAAACCTTGAAGGGACATTATACTAGGAATAATACTAGTCAGAGCAAATGTTATTCTGTTTAAGTATAGAAACAATTTATATTTCTCGTAATAATAGTTTCCTTTTTAACACGTGTATAGATTTTTGATTTCAAAATCTCAAGCGATTTTTAATTTTTCCATTGCAGATCCGGGTCGATGTCATATTATTACACTACGTGCCAACTTTATTCGAGGCGATTATTCAGCGATCGTGATAATTTATCTAAACCAACTTCTCAACTAACTTTAGAATTACACGAGCTTCACTAGATTAAAACATAACGTTCGCTCCTCCTCTTATCTCGACAATTAAAAATTAAAGAACAAAGAGAGATCGAAGCAAACACGCTTAAAAGTACTCGATTCGTTCACTACTCGAATCTCGTTTAAAGGTTTTGACTAATTTTTTTTTTTTCGAAACATCGAAAACTTTTATGATATCGATATCAGTTTAATTCCGCTGGATCACGAGGTCAGAAATAAAAATCTTAAAAGCACATTTCCGCAATGCAACTCGACAAAAAGTAATCACAAAATGTCATATTTCATATATCCTTAAATAAGAATAATAATAAAAATTAATACAAAGAGGAAAAGATATTATCTTAAAAAAATATTTCGAAGGATATTATTTAGAAAAGTTTAAGAGATAATTGTAACTTGAAATTCAAAAATCTTACGAACAATAAAATCGCTTTGATTTTTGAGCTTTAAATAATCTAATCTAAATTAAAGATTTCTCGACACACAATTAAACTTAATACTTTCCCCTAAACAGTAATAACGATCTTCATCGATACACAAAATGTATTTCCCCTTACCAAACAATTTTCATATTTTTCGAGAGATATGAAAAATATATCGTGACGCTTTATTTACGAACACCATAAATACGATCTCGGGCAAAAATATCGATATTTCAAGCGCCATTTCTTTTTAAAAAGAAAAAAAAAGAAAGAAAGAAAGAAAAAAAGTTTCCAAGTTTCCCTCATCGCCGGAAGTCGTGCACCTCTTCCTCCTTCCTCCTTCAATGTCGTTACAAATCGAGGAGAGAATTGGCCAGGATTTCGCGGCCATGTTATAACGGCTTATGATTCACGTTGACACGCGGCTATTTGGCAAGAATTTGGCGAAGAAAAATGTGGCAACGTTGGCCATCACGGGTTCCCGAAATACGGAGGAGCCATTATAATTGGCCGCACCCACGATTTATAAGCCGTGGCGCAGAACGAAAACCTCTTGTTTACGATAAATAATCGGCGGCCTGATGACGATCAAGGCGATTCTAAACATAACCTGTCACGGGGACTTGGTCGAACGGCCCCCTCCTCCAGCCGCCTCCCTCCCTGTCCAGCTTTGCACTCATCTCTCTGAAATATTTTAATTTAATTAGAAAGAAAAATAAAGTTTCCTATGGAAATTCTTCTTGCAGTTTTCCATTTTCGTTTCCATCTTCACGATTGTCGTTATGCTCGAGTCTTTGTTGTTCTTGTATGAGGTTTTACAGTTGAAAGAGTCGAAGATGTTTGAATTTTAATTATTTCGAGATAAAAATGTTTAATCGTGATATTAGTATTAAGGAAACAAGAAATGAAGAAACTTTGTCAGATTATGGAACAGATATAGTAGAATATTTAAAAATTTTGTATTTTTTAGTAATTTTAATAAGAATTTTTATCGTGTATTCGATGTTTTACTTATAATTTTAATTAAGTTTCAATGTTGTTCATTTCCTCTTCGTCCTCTCTTCTTCCAGACGAGGGGACGTTTTATCTATAAATATTTTTATTATTCCAAGAACTTGATCTTCTTTCGAAGGAAGAAGTAGTTAAAGAATATCTTCTCAAACAACTCGAAGGAGATTATATCAACAATCAAGGAAGAAGTTGTACGATGAAATGGTTTATTCCAGTACACGGCTGCTTCCAGTACTTTCTTCCCTCCTTTTGTCAAGCTTTTATTACAGTCACAAAGGAGGTTGTTACAACTATTTAATCATTCGATCAATATTATTCCTTTGTTGAAAAGTTGTAAATTCTTTTTCGTTCCATTCTTAGTTTTCAGCAGATTTGGAATATCTTCATGAATTGTTACTATTCTATCAACTGAATATCGAAATTGCACGTCAAAGAAGCATTTTTGTTGTAAATTTTTTGATATAAGTTCTATCATTGATTGAAAAAAAATATTGATAAGAAATTTGTTATAATATTTGTCGTTCAATTAATCTAAACGAAGAATTTTTCTTTTTCTTTTCGAAAATATTTTCGTATTTTTTAGAAATAAATTATCTGTATATTTGCGTGAAAGATTTGGTTTGACAGAGATAGATTGTATTCCGTCTTTTTTCAAGTTCGTTCATCGCGATGGAATGTTGAAAATTTTTCTCTTTTCGTTAAACTGAAAAAGTATTTTGGATCCTAAAAATATATATCAGGAAAAGCTCGTATTTAAGAAAGATATATCGCCGTGACTGACTGTCCCACGAACATTGAATTATGACGACAATTCGTAAAAATAAAGAAGAAATTATGCTTCGTCAAAATTCACGTTTTTTTACGTTAAAACTTTAATGATTAATGATAAACAGGCAAATTATGACACTTTTTACAACGCATATTTACGACACATATATATGAAAAAACAGTAACAAATCATTTTTCACAAATAAATTCACTCACAAATAATTTTGCAAAACTCGTCTGAATGATGCGAATCGTTTTTCGAAGGAAAAACGATTTCCATTAAAACGAATTAGATGAATTCTGTAGAAGAAGAAGAGGAGAAGTTAAAAGAATGTGAATAATTTCATGAAAATAAGAATTCTATAATTATATGATTCGCGTAGAACAATTCGGAATTCGGGACGAAAATTTCGGTATGTAGGGCACAACCTTGTCACGAAATCTGCGCCCAATATTTTGCAATGTTGCTTTGAAGATGGCAAGATACATGGATGTAAATTGGGCAAAAGATCGACCCCTTTTTGAAATGACAAAACGGAGACGAAAATAAAATCCGATTCTATTTTTTTTTCCCGCGCGCGAATTATACGAAACAGAAAATATCAAATGGGACAAGATGTTATAATTTTAAGAGAATCAAAAGAATCATAAATTCCATAAAATGAAATTCTTGTTATTAATGGTACATTGCAATCTCGTGTCGCGTTATTGAGAATTTTATTTTATTATCATTCTCATTAAATATATAAATATAAATATTTATTATTAAATAATCCTATGAAGTAAAAATAAACGTGTTTTACTTTTCGAAAAGAAGTGATTTGTCCAAAAGGAAACTTGCCATTTGAAAATTCCCTCTGTTTCGCTTGTTATCGGTTGTCGGTAACAGCGCAACGATCGTGTGGCGCCATCGGTAGATTCCGAAAGAACTATTTAACGTTCTATTTTACTTTGTAGATAACTACGACTTTCAAGCTTTCTTCGAAGAATGTTTTATCGATCATTCTTTTTCTCTCCTTTTCTTTCCTTTTCTTGAACGCTCCACGATTTAGAGAGAAAATTATGAAACTTATCGTACCTCTTACAAAAAATTCAACACGAAAAATCTATTCACCCTGTACAAAAGAATTTTTTCTCTCTTATTCTTCCTACCATTCTTAATTCAATCCAAAATCCTTCCTCCACCTACCACTCTGTTCTCACCGTTAAAACACCCGTATCCACTTAGCCACATTCACCAAATTCACCCAGAAACCTCGAAAGCAGGATCAAGACAAACAAGAAAAATTATCTTCCTTGTCCCTGATTCATCTTTTTTAAACCGCTCTTTAAACCCACCGGAAACCACTTTTCACACGAGATGAGAGGATCCCCTTCCTCTCAGAGGAGAGTGAAAACGGCGGCGAGTTTTTTTCCGGCCGAGTTCCCCCCCTCCTCCAGCTCGCTCCACCGTGAAAAGGAAAGGCAAACCGCGGCGCGCATCCGCGCCACTTGGCGACATATTCGCCGACATTAGGACGCGAGCGAAGGCCGTGGTGGCGACGCAGAACGAAGGAACGACTCTCGCGGCCGAGGTGTTGTTTGCGCGCTGCCTTTGCTCGGTTTACTCGGCTCGATCCGTTTTCCACGAAAGAGGGGCGCGCTAACGCGGCGAGCAAACAAACTGTACTCCGTAATTGCCTCGAATGCAAGGAACCTCCTTCCTCCTCTTCCCAACGTTTTCGATTAATTACGCGTGAATATTCCATTTCAGACGGCGGTTTCACGTGTTGTTTCCACGCTTTCGAGTACCTGGTATTCGGAAACTTGAGCATCGAGGTTGCGCCTTTGCGTGAATATTCCTATCGAGGGATGAAATTCCACTCTCTCTCTCTCTCTCTCTCTCTCTCTCGCCTCTCGACTATCTCTCTCTAAATGGGTAACAGTTTCAGACACAGCTCGGATGGTGTTTGGATTCCGTTAGACACTCCACACCGGTGTTTGCGCGCTTTTGAGCATTACGCGCCGATACTTGCGAGCATTTAACCGGATACTACGTTATGCTGGAATATCCCCGTGGTGGAATTAAAGAGGAGTGTTTGGAGATAAATTATACGAGCGGGTTTAAATGTTGCTGAACGTTTTGTGTAACGATTTGGCACGCAAGTTTGGCCACCGATATTCGGTTAATTCACGCGTGTGAATGTGTGTTTCACAGGTAAGCACGATAATTATTGAATTATCATGGAAAATGCTTCTAAGAGGATTCGAAAATTAGGATCTTAGATATTCGAGGAACGACGAAAGTTCGTACATCGTTTAAAATGCTCGTGCAAAATATCCGCTCGAATTTTATTTGGAATGGAATTTTCAGCCTCGAAACGAGTTTTCCACAGAGAGTTGAGGAAATAAGGACACGAAAGTGTATACAGAGGATGGAACAGAATCCAGAGGGATATTTAACCAGAATCGAGATCGTATCTTAAATCGCAGCTGTGGATATGATTTGCATAATAGCGACGTGACGAATCGTTAAACCTTCAACCAATGGAAATTTTCTATGCCATCAGAAAGGAGAAAGTTCGTCCCCGTTGCATTCGAATGGCCGATAACGGCTAACGTAACATCCCCTTCAACGACCTCCCCTTCAACGATTATATACAAGAGACGGAAGAAACTCTTCTTGGATGACGTCGAAATTCTAGTATATTATAGCATAGTTGTTATCTATATAGTTATCACAGTATATATTATAATATATAGTTATTATCTAGTATAGTATATCTATAGTATATTATCTAGTATAGTTATTATCTAGTATAGTATATCTAGTATATATCATAGTATATATTATAATATATAGTTATTATCTAGTATAGTATATCTATTAGTATATTATTAGTATATTAGTATACTATTATATAGTATATAGTATATAGTATATATATTAGTATATTATCTAGTATAGTAATTATCTAGTATAATATATATTATTTAGTATAATTATTATCTAGTATATTATCTAGTATAGTTATTATTTAATATAGTATAGTATATGGAAATTGAAATATTGTTCAATGGAAATTGAAAAACGTCTTGATGAGAGGGGATGGAGGAGGAGGGAGTTCGAAGTAAAATAAATTTAAAGGGTTAAACGAGAAGCGAATATAACTTGTCGATGAAACGTATATAATTTCACGTCCAAGTGGATCCAATTTCATTTGGGATGGGTGGTGGTGGTTAATTTCGTAGGCTAATTTTGAGTTAGGGATAGCAGAGTTGTTGGTAAGTTTCGGTTGGGTTGAAAATTTACTTAACTCGAAAGTTGCATAGAATTCGCTTTAGGGTAACGTAAGTGAAGCAATTTTAAATTTTTCTAGTAAATTAAATCAAGCGCAGTATCATTGTACCTTAAAATAATTACAATTCGATTATGATAATCCAGTTAGATTAATTCGAACTAATAATACAAATTTTAAAAGGAAAAATCTATTTTGACGTAAAATTTAAAAGGAAACGATTGAGAGGAAATCAAAGTGGAATTTCGAAATTGAAATTTTTCCGCCATTAACTTCGAACGAAATTATCCTATCTATATATTTGCCAATCTTCGCCCCAAACTTTTTCCCCAACTGCCACGAAAGTTCCTTCAAAAATTCGTTCGACGAACGTCACCAACGCCCAATTCTCCTTCGATTTGATCTCGGGGGAGGAAATTATCGGCTGCATCCCCTCGAATTTTCTATTCCAGAAGAGGAAGAGGGGGGAGGGAGAAAGGGCGGATTTAAGGCGAGGGTGGCAATATCGGGTATGCCCGACCAAGGGAGTGTAGTTATTCGACTGGGGCAACGGGGAAGGGGGTTGGTTTCGGGGGCGGTCGATATCACCGGCCGTCAAAGCGCCACCGTGAGCCGCTACACAATCAAATTTTAGTCGGCTCGAATTGCATTTTGATTCTCGATCGATCCACGGTTATCATCGCGCGTCGCGGTTCTCGTTTGATTCTTCTTCTTTTGTTTTTTTATTTGCAATGGAGAACAGAAACGTTGGATGGAGCACTTAAGTGGAATTAAGTAATTATTTGATAATGAATATTGGAATAATTGAAAGTGATTTTTTGGATTCGTGTCATTTTCTTTTTTTATGTAGAGAAAGATTAAGGATTAAGCATCTCTTTTTTCCTTCTTATTTTGGATTAAATGGAAAATCTACGTAAATGGAATAATAATTTGATAATGAATATTGGAATAATTGAAAGTGATTTTTTGGATTTCTGTCATTTTCTTTTCATAGAGGAAGATCAAGCTAGAATTAAACATCTCTTTTTTTCTTCTTATTTTGGATTAAATGGAAAACCTATGTAAATGGAATAATAATTTGATAATGAATATTGGAATAATTGAAAGTGATTTTTCGTGTTTGTGTTTATTTTTTTTTCTTTCTAGAAGAAGATCAGGCTAGATTTAAAGATTTATTTTTTTCTTCTTATTTTGGATTAAATGGAAAATCTATGTAAATGGAATAATAATTTGATAATGAATATTGGAATAATTGAAAGTGATTTTTCATTTTTTGTATCTTTCTAAAGAAAGATCAGGAAAGGATTAAGATAATATTTGGAAATAGCATCTTTTTCTTTTATTTGCAATGGAAAATAGTCAGGTGGAGCGTTGCAGCAAGCATTGTTTAATCGCGCACGTAAATGGAATTGAATAATTTAATAAGGATTATTAGGAATAATTGAAAGTGATTTTTCGTGTTTATTTTTCTTCTTTCTGGAGAAAGATCGAGCTAGGATTAAAGTAATAATTTAGAGAATCAAAATAGCATTTTTTTTTTCTTTTTATTTTGGATTTTCTTTTTAAATGGAAAACGTACGCAAATGGAATAATAATTTAATAATGAATATATATGAAATACTTGACAATTTTTGATATTTTTATTTTCTTGCTCTCTTTCGAAGAAAAATCGTATAATATATGGAAATTATTTTCAGAGAAATTAGTAAAGTTATAAGTTAATTTGTAATTATTGTGTTAAGATACTTATACCAAGTAATTTAAAACACAATGAAATTATAGCTTTTTCCATTTTCCATAGGAATTAAACGTAAAATATAATTTCTTTGATACCTTTTTCCAAACCAAATTCTTGATATAACAAAAATCGAGTTCCAGTACAGCAGATAATATTTTTCCACGAAAAGAGAATCGCATTTATCATTTCTGCAAATAGATTTGAAATCTATTCTATCTATTCGTGAAAAAAAAAATAGTAATTGCAAATGGAACGCACTTTGTTTACCGAATTAAAAATTTATAGTGTCTGGTATTTTCAAGGACGCGTGAAAAGGGGTTGAAAAGTTTGGCCTTTGAAGCGAGCCCTGCGGCGGAACGGTTTCCAAAGGGTGGCCACGCAAAAAGCAAGTTTCAAAACTCTGAAATTAATTTGCCGTCACAACGCTGTCCCTCATTTCCATGAAATAGGCCAGGCCACCTTTTCAGCATTAATTTTCGTCTTGGAAAAGTTGTTATTAATTCTTGAAATTCCTCTCAACCCCTCCCTCCCCCTTCTCTAAAATTCTGCTCCGCTATTAAAATAATTTCTCGATAAACGATTGGCCGAATCGAAGGTCGACATATTTTTTTCAGAATCGTAGAACTGCGAAACGAAAAAATGAATTTTCGGGCGAGATTTACTTTGAATTTTGAGATCTCGTTCGATCCGCCGTTTAAAAAAAGGGATTCGATGGATAATCCCTTCCAATTCAATTCTAGAAATAATTTTAGAGAAATTTAAAGAGGAGGGAACGTACGCGTGACGGATCGAGAATCGAAAGTAAGTGGATCGAAAACTCTTTCAATAACTTGAAACGATCGAGGGAAAATTTTAATCCGATTCTAAATATCCAGCGGGATTTAAAAGTAATGGATTCCGTGTCGATGAATATTCCCAGAATGTTTTACAACTCGAAGAGTATCCTTTCGCGAGATAATTTACGAGGCAATCGATCCGAAACGGATATGGATTATGTCGTACGACTCTGTACAACGTGTACGACATACGTGTCTGACCACAGACGTCCATTTTCCCTTATCCGCGTGTTAGATGCGGTCTCGCTTTATTTCACTATTTTTATTTTTCAAAAAAAAAAAAAAAAAAAAACAAAACCCCCCCAAAAGAAAAAAAAAAATTTTTTAAATTTTTTCTGGAAAAAACCAAAAAAAAAGGGGAAAAAAAAAAAAAAAAAAAGAACAACAACAGATGCCATCAGAGTAATTAATGATATTTCATATATTTCATGTGAAAGTACAGAAATAACGAGAGGAAAAAAGTAGAAAAAACGAATCAAAATTAAATACTCGGTGAATATTTACGAGATAAATATCGATGATTCTTCTTTTTCGATACGTACGTAATAACTCAACATCGTGTAATGATACACGCCCATGAAGAGTTTATTCGACGATCGATTATTTATTAAAAAAAAAAAATTATTATTAACAATCGTACTCTACAAATATATTCATAATACCATAAAATCAATTATACTTCTCTTTCAATCGATTTGAAGCAACCTGTTTCTCTTAATCACTGTTTTTCAACGTCCATTTAAGAGAAAAATCTTCGAGAACACGACGACATATCGTATTACATATATTTAAAATAAAAATCATCGAGATACCATCCTGAAGCTTTCGAATCCTTCACATCCTATCTAGAATATAATTCTTAAATATATCCACGTTATAAGCACAGTTACTTGGAGATAGAAATAAAAATCTGGAAAAAGGCGGGATCAAAGTGGCACGAAACGTTGGAAATCGCTCGCGTGCATGCACACAAGGTTCATCGTGGAGCTTTTATAGGTCAAGTTCTCGATTCGTCTCGCCGTGGGTGGCCACTGGGCGGAAAGCTGAAAGCCCGCCGCGCTCGTTAACGGCCACGGCCTAGGCCTAGGCCTTACACCTTATCCCCCTCCCCTCTTTCTCGACCAACGAAGCGACGATGTAAAATTAGCCCAACTCGGTCGGGCGAGATACAATCCTCGATTAAATAATTTCTATTATTCCTCGAAATTTGTAAACCGGGCTTAAGCTTTGCCAAAAACGTCGGTCGTGAATTATTTCTTTGATAAGTGACTTCTTCCCGAGGAATTTCACCTTTGTTGTCATTATATTGTATCTTTATTGTTATTATTCATATTATAATTTTGGATATATATATATATATATATATATATATAATT
>NW_006263371.1:2076014-2076222 GCF_000469605.1 Apis dorsata
GAGAATGTATATAGAATATTATATTGCATAACATATAATATATATACATATATACATAGATTATACAATATAACATATAACATACAGATACATATATATGTTATATATGTTATACAATATAATTTTGATAAGTGGAATTTCACCTTTGTTGTCATTATATTGTACCTTTATTATTATTATTCATATTATAATTTTGGATATATATATA
>NW_006263371.1:2076398-2078122 GCF_000469605.1 Apis dorsata
TATATATATAGAATGTATATAGAATATTATATTGCATAACATATAATATATATATACATATATACAATACATATATACATAGATTATACAATATAACATATATATAATATATCATATTATAATATTTTTATTATATTATATAACATATATAATATATATATGTATCTATATAATTATATATTATAAATATGATATATAATATATCATATTATAATATTATATATCATATTATAATATTTTTATCATATTTATAATATTAGATATATATATATAGATACATATAGATACATATATATATTATATATGTTATTCAATATAACTTTGATAAGTGGCTTTTTCCCGAGGAATTTTATCTTTGTTGTCATTATATCATACCTTTATCATTATTATTTATATAAAATAAATTTTTCTTTTTCTTTTTCGAAGAAATTTTAACCCTATATATTTTTCAAAGATGTGAAACTATATTTATATATTTTTAAACAGACTGATAGCCAATATATATATATTTTTCATCGTAAAGAGGGTTAATTTTGTTCACGATTTTCACACAGGGGAAAAAGTTCGCTAAATGATTTTTAATTTTCCTCAAAATCATATTTATCGATATTTTCACGAAATGTTTGTTATTACGTGTGAAAAAATAAAATATAAAGTACATTTTACACTATAATTCAAAAGCATGACAAGTTCTTTTCTCGATATTTTTTTCTAGATACCCAGTTTTAATTGAAAAAAGGATGAGAGAAAGAGAAAGAGAGAGAGAATATGGAAAGTGGCTAGGCGCGACAATGGTAAATAATCATATCGTCGATATATATATACATATATGTATATGACGAACGAAGGAAGGGAATAATGAAAACGATAGAGTGAAAAGCGTGTCGCAGGAGGTTGTAGCTGGCCGGCTATATGACATAATGATTGTAGGCGCATGGCACAATGATCACCGGGACAATGGAGTGGCAAGACAAAGGACAGGTTGCGAGTTTACTTAAGGAAAGCGTTAAAAATAACTGAGAGGCGATGACGGATGAGAGAAGAATTTACATGATCTGGAGAAAAAGATGGAGAAGGTTACGGACGATCGTCGATGAAGATTCGTGTCGACGTTATTTTCGTTTCTTTCTTTTTTTTTTTTTTTCGTTATAGAATTCAAGGGAAAATGATTTTGTTGATCTTAGAATTTCGCAAGGGAATCTAATCCTATGTCGATTTTAGGATGTTCTCGATTCGATTTAAAAAAGGAAATTTTCATTACCTGCGCAATGAGAAAATTATTGATTTTAGCTAGCTTGATTTTCATTGTTTCGTTTTTGTGGAATTGGTAAGTAATAAAAAGGATACTTTTATTATATAATATATTAAAATACATTAAGATGAATAGATACAATCGTGAATTAACTTGGTGAATTTCCAGATTAATTACAGATATATCGAGAAAATGTTTAATTGCATAAAGAAATTAATTAATAAGTCATCGTTTAAAATTATAAAATTATGATTCTTCTTAAAAAAAAATGTGTTGACTGGACAGTGAAAACAATAAATAAAATATACAGGTTTAGCTGAATGAATATATTTGATTATACATGATTGTTTATAAAACATTTGAAGTACGTGTATCGAAGAGAAACAAATAGCAACTATGAAATAGTGACGTTGCTGGCAACATTCAATAATAAAACCACATATAAAATTTCAGTGAACTTTAAATTCTATAA
>NW_006263371.1:2078203-2082974 GCF_000469605.1 Apis dorsata
AAATGTATCCCATATTACCTTTCGAAAATTCGACTCGTAGAATTTCTAATTGTCCTTCGTTTTTAAGAAGGAAGGGAGAAAAAAAAATTCAGTTTCCAGGTGTAATCGAACAAGCGTCGGGATGACGCAAGGATTAACAGCGATTTCTTTCGCGCAGTTTGCTATCCGTGGATGCAAATCGGCGATAATGAATGCGAGCCGCTTGGAACGCGACCTTTCCCACTCCTAGGGGAACCTTTCCCACTAGGGGAAAACGAGTGATTGTTGTTGCGCGTTCCATTTTTCCAGCGATCGCCGCTCCATCGATTTTGCCCGACTTTGACTCGTCGTTCTTCGCCGTGGTTCCTTTTCTTTTTCGTGAATGAAAAATTCTTACAAAATTCTTGATAATAAACGACGGATTTTGTTAATATTTACGAACGATTCATAATTAAAAATTTGTACGCGTGAAATTCTTATTTCTCTACACGAGTAAAAATACGAATGATGGTACGATAAGATGATATAATTTCGTTTCGATGTATTTGGAGGGTATTTTTTATTTTTTAATTATTTATTTATTTATTTTTTATTATTTATTAATTATTTTTTAATTATAGAATTTTGAATATATTTCCAGTTGTTTGAGCGGGGAATCGTTTTTGAAAATCGCCTCGACTATCAACCTACCCAACTCCATTTGCCCGGTGTAATCTATTCAATTCTTGACGAATTGCACGCCTAAACGGAGAAATTTGCGGCCCAGCGTGATACGAACGGGGCTAAATTGCCGGGTCAAATTAACTCGCGCGAGATTATTTATTTTCAACGCTTTCGCACCACGCGGGATAAAATTATTAATTTTCTCGCGTCTCGAATTATTCACACGAATTATTGAAATAAACGTGATAATTCGTGGCCTCGACGAATTGGAAAAAACAAATGGAAATGGAAATTATAAATATTCGACGTCGATCGAATATTCCACTTTAGAATTATTCTCATCTGTCTGAAATTCCAGGATAGATCAAATTCCATCTTTTACAATTTATGAATGACATCCTAATTTCCAAATAAATGGAGACTGGTTATGTATGAAAAAAAAAAAAAAAGGAAAAAGTAAGAAAAAAATCGATCCACACGACTGCCCAATTCCGCCAACCTCCCGACCAAGCACATTCCAGTATTCCGCGAGCTTTGCAACCGGGTTGGCGCCTATTGGTGAACGTGCAACCCTGTGCAGGGAACGGTTCGTATCGATCCCTCAGGACCACCGCAGGCCTCTCTCCCCGCCCAGCTTTGCATTCTGTTTTCATCCACGAGCCGGCTACATTTCGAGTACGTGTCCTCCCCGATACGTGCAACCCCGATACGATCCCATTCTTCGGCTCGGAGATTGCCATGCCACGAACCACGGGCGCGATGGTCGTGGTGGTGGTGGCACGAGATCCAACGGTGAACGGGGATTTTCGCGGTTTTGGGATCGCGCGACCGTCCCAATTTCCAAAATTCCTTCGAAAGGAATCGATACAACGCGATAATTTCGATAATTTCCCGTTTCGAACTGGCTACGTTTATTCGGATAGTTTGTATAGTTTATTGTTCTTCGTTACTTAGTTATTTACTAGGGATTTTTCTAGGGACTCGGTTAGAGAATTATAATAACAATTTATTTGCGTACCGATGGCAATCGTTACTGAAAATTTCTAGACTTTTCTCGATTTATATAGAGAAAAATGTGAAAAATATATATGATATTAATTCTCGTGCAAAAATAATTCATATCGTTCTACTTTAACGGATCAAACATTCGGATAGTTTGTATAGTTTATTGTTCTTCATTGCTTAGTTATTTACTAGGGATTTTTCTAGGGACTCGGTTAGAGAATTATAATAGTAATTTATTTGCGTATCGATGGCAATCGTTACCGCAAATTTTTGGATTTATATATACTTTATTCGATTTATATATATATATATATATAGAAAGAGAGAGAGAGAGAGAGAGAAGGATGTGAAAAATATATATTAACGATATTAATTTTCGTGCAAAAATAATTCATATCGTTCTACTTTAACGGATCAAAAATTCGGATAATTTGTATAGTTTATTGTTCTTTGTTATTTAGTTATTTACTAGGGATTTTTCTAGGGACTCGGTTAGAGAATTATAATAGTAAATATATTTGCGTATCGATAGTAATCATTACTGAAAATTTCTAGACTTTTCTCGATTTATATGTATAGAGAAGAATATGAAAAATATGTACGATATTCATATCGTTCTACTTTAAAATCAAAAATTCGTAAATCATACATCCTCCACTTCCTCCGTTTCTTTTTCTAAAATCAAAGAAATTTTAACTGAGGCTTAAAAGTACATGATACAATTTTAAACGAGTTTCCTTCCTTCTTCCATTTCAACTAACGAAACGAGAATTAGAATTAGTTCGAAATACCGGGTGATGAAAATATATCTCTCCAACTTGTTTCGTGAAGTGACGTTGAAATGACGGAACGCGAAGCTGTGGACGCTTCTTTATCTCATTGCAATGCGCGAAACACGGGATATGAGCAACTATAAATACCACGAGTTAATAAAACGACGCCGCTTTGGTGTTCTTGACCCCTAGAAGCGCCCGGTTACATACCGGGTGTCCATTCGGTCACGGCTCGTAGTATTAGTATAAGTCGTGTAAGAATCGTGTAATCCTTGAATGTTTATACGGACGATGTTACAAAACAGTACATGGAAGATTTATGGATTATTCATTTTTTTTTTTTCTCTCTCCAATCTTTGCATCGAATCTATGTTTCAGCGCTAATAATACATAATAATAAGCGAGCTATTACTATACCATATATTATGAAATTATTCAAACATCGAGAATTAAATATGCAGAGGATGTTTTGCTTGACTCTACTGTAGAATGATTATTCATTAATTTTTTTATTCCCCCAACTTCTATGCTTTTCATGGAAACATTTAAATATGTAAATTAAGTTTTTAAAAAGTCTTCTTTTAACCATTAATTTTTTCCCCGCCTTTTTTTTACGTATTTTTCCTGTCCTGGATATTTGTTATACATTATAATCAACTACCAGGTACATATTTTGTATCATTAAAGAGATTTCAAGGAAACTTTTTTTTTTTTTTAAATTACAAATGATGAATAATAAATATCAAAGAGTGTTATTACGGGTAACTATATTTAAATATTTTAAAAAAGATTCTTTTTTTAAAAAAATTCCTTGAATAGAAACGTAATTGAATTTTTCTTCCTCTCTCTCTTTTTCTCTCTTTTTCATATTGAGAAAAAAATTGAATTTCGTTTAGTTACGTGAAATTTATCGTAACAAGTGATCCAATTTTCTCCGACTGAGAAAGAAAGGACTTGATGCTTTTTGTATATTTTCGTTTTTTTTTTTATATATATATATTTGCAAGCTGTTCGAAAGTTGCTGAGATATTAAAAACGAGAAGCTTGAATTGTGACACTTTTTACTCACGTTGCGATACCGCTATGTACACGTATAATGAAAGGCGGAGAACTCACCTGGAACAGAAAAGAGGGATTCGCGTGAAAATTGGTGTCACGTCTCACTGTTCTATTCATTTAAAAACTTTTATTCGTTCAAATGTTTTATATTTAATATTATAATTAAAACGAAAACTCGACTATTTACGAACGGACGAAATAATGAGGAAAAATACGAATTCTTCCCAACGTTACAATTAATAAAAAAAAAAAAATATTCTCGAAACATTTTTCAAAATTATTTATCTCGAGCCGGTTCGAAAAATGCTGGATTCAAAAATTGTTCAACTTCCTCGTCCCATCCTACAACTCCCTCGCACAATTTTTCCAAGCAAAAAAGCAGAGGAGAAAAAAAAAAAGAAAAACGATCTCGAATATCAAAGCGCATATCGTGGATGCAATCACGTGGTTCAAATTTGTCGAAGATGCGAACCCCAATTTCCTCTTCGTTCTTCACCTGGGGCGATTTTCAACGTTTTTCCAACGCGTATTGTTTCTCTTTTCAAAAATAGAAATAAAAAGAAAAAGAGAAAGAGAAGCAACCAGGTGATCCGAATTGGAGCGTGGCCTTGAACGAGCCTTTGACTTCCGACTCGAGTCTCGAGGGAAGATGTGCAGGATAAATAGAGGGGCTAAGGACTGGAGGAAGCTAAGAAGGCCGGCCGAAATCGATATTCCCTGGATTTCATCGTGTCATCCCTCGAAGAAAAGTCGATTCAGGATTCCTCAACTTCACCTCTCGCAAAGAAGACGCGGCTTCTTATTTCGAGGATATAGAAAGATGTGTATTACGAGGCTTTCGAGGCTCATCCCATTGATCTTTTGCCTCCGTCCAGATTTTTTCTCCCACCACACGATTTTCAATTCCCTTGCGCAAAATTATAAATTGTAAGGTTAAATTTTTATCTAGAAATAAAGGATAAAGGATTTTGAGTCAATTAAGTTATTGATAAAACGAGTTTCTCTTTTGAAGGGAACAGATTAAATTAACTAACATGGAAGCATTAAAATCGATGTTTAAAATTAATTATACACGAAATTTTCTTACACGGTTTCTTGATCTTCAATATCATCATCAGAAATCAAAGAACGAAAGAATTAAACTTACCGTATATAGATTTACTTGAAAACCAAAAATCACATGTATTAGAATACACACATTAGAAAGAAATTAGATTTTAACAAAGATTTAATTTTTCGAACCAATATTTCCTCAACAATTTTTCAATCAAAAAAAAAAAAAAAAAAAAAAA
>NW_006263371.1:2083168-2090273 GCF_000469605.1 Apis dorsata
GATTTCTCGAGGAAAGATAAATACGTTTTTCAACTACAAAACCAAACAAAAAGAAAAACCAAGAATATAAAGATTTTCGAATTTACATCGACTCTTATCCCCAGAGAATAGGAATGTAAATGGTGACTCGAATCAATTTCGCATCTTGATACGCTAATAACACTTTTCGTATGAAAACGAGATCTCTGTTATTACCTGGGAGAAACTATCATCGAGAGAGAAGAAGGGTTCACGACGAGATAATAAACGGCGAGAGTCGAGGAAGCTTCTCTCGAAGCAACGGCCAAGGTGTACAGAGATAAACAGGCTGAAACGAATCCTACGTCCGAGTTTAAGAGGAAGGGATTGGGGACAAGTGTATCCTCCTATTTCCCTATTCGAGGACCGTCTAAAACTCTCTCGACTTCCATTCCGGCCCATCCCCTCGATCGCATCTCGACGATTAAATCGACGGAGATCCTTAAGTCGAGGCGTTCCCTCCGATTAAAACTCCGATTAATCTTTAATTCGATATTTTGAGAAGCAAAAAAAAAATTGAATCCGAAGAAGAATCTTTCTCTCAGTAGTTGATGATGAACGTGTTGTAAAGACAGTGAAAAATGACGATTTTCTCTTTTCGTCGAGTTATTGAGAATTTTGAAGTACAAAATTGAAGATTATTATATTCGTACAACTTTTAATATTTTTTGAAATTTTTTCCACATCTTCGAATGATGATTTTAAAATGAAGTTGAGTATACAGAAATTTTTGCATAAAGCGTGTAAATCAAAATAGGAAATATGAGGGTTACGTAACGACATAACCTCAAAATTTGCAGAGCAGTAGAAAGGTGATACGAGAAGAGAGTCGTAATTAACTCTGTCTAAGTGAGCACTCGTCTTTAGAAGTTATGCTTGATAAAAAAAGGAATGAAATCAATTGCCAATTCGGATTTAAAAATATTCTTTTTATGGAAGAAAGAAAACTTGTTCGAGGAAAGATAGAAATTTAGAAGGAAGATGCATGAAACGTATTCTATCTTACAGTTCATGAATTATATCATTGCATGATATTATGAAGTACACGAAGCAAGAAGTTCTAAAATAAGTAGAACTTTAACAAAGACAAATTTCGTTACACGTGTTCTCGAATCATTAAAATTTTGTTTAAAGTTAAAATTTCTTTATATATTTCATAGTTGAAAAGAGAATTAAGAAGATATGATATATTAATTCTTGAATTAAAATATTTAATTATATTAATAATTTCTTAATAATTATTAATTCATTTGGGATTTTAATTTTAAGATTAATATGTTTATGTCAATACGATATAAAATCAATTATTACTATTTCATCTGTTGTTCATATAATAATATTGATAATTATAAGAGTAATAACTTTTTTAAAGTTAATTTAATTGGAGGATATTTAATAATAATTTCTCTTTCATGGATTCAAAATCACCTGAATTATTTTTCTTTTAATAAATATAATTTACTAAACAAACAAATAAACATTTGATATTTATTAATAAAGGTATAATTAATTTTACACACCCTTTATTTTCATCTTTATAGTATTCATCAAATATATAAATTTAATTATTTAATGAAATTACATCAATGATCAGTATCTCGATTTAAATTAGAATAAATAAAGAAACGATCTTCTTCAAAACTACCTTACAAAATACTTCCAACATAAAAGAACGAGACACACTCCTCGAATATTATCCTCGAAAACAAATATTCGGAGAATATTGAACAACGATAAGAAACAAAATTTCGATCGAAGACGATGGACGCTGATCGACCATGATCGATGCACCTCGTATATACGAGTTGGAAATTCAATTTCGTTTCATCTACCAAGGAAGGGTTCTCTCCTTTCTTTCTCGACGTGGCACACAAAGAACCCTTCGAGGGCTGTACTTCTCTCTCTCTCTCTTACGTGCTTCAACGATGATAGCTTCTTTGTGGCCGGTGCATTTTATGCATTTAGTTTAGCAACGCCGATCGAGCTTATCGATTTCATCGGTTGCGGTGTATTGTTATTCGACACTAAGCGCGCGTATTATTTATCGGCCATGTATCGGGTGTCTCGAAACGAATCGATATAATTGTTTATCCTTCGCTATTTAGCTTTGTTATTTACCACGATTTTGTACATCTTATTCACGTATATACCTAAGGAATTAAGGTATTTGAAATTATGGTAATTATCTTTTGTTTAATTGTTTCTTTTTTCATTCGAAAAATTTTGTTAAACATTTCGATTATTAGCTTTGGAACGGATTATTCGTGGATATCTCTTCTCGGAGGTTGAAAAATGATTTTCTTCCATTTCGATATTCGCGAATGAATGAACGTGTCTTTTCTTTTTCACGTCGAAAAAACTATTGTAGATATGTATATATGTATATATATATATATATTCGGTTCGAATACGATTCTTTATTATTCCAATCTTTTTTTTCTTTTTTTAATCTCGCTCTTTTGTTCAGATACAACAGTTTGAGTAACTTTCCTCCATTGTTGCTTCGAAAGATTTATCTATCTTTATCTTTAATCTCTCCTTTCTTTTTTCTCTCTCTCTCTCTCTCTGTTTGCCATAATAATTTTCTCGCGTCTCTCTTGACCCATAAGAGAGATTATTGTAATGGAAAATTGAACGAACGAGCAAAGACGATTATATTTCATAGCATAGGTGGATTACATTTTCCGAAGTTATTATTTTTATCTTGCCGTGTAATTATCAGTAAACAATGCGTTTTATATAGGACATCGCGTTAACATAAGCAGCGTTCACTCAGACGCGTTCCAAGAGAAAAGGAAGAAACGGAAGAAAATCAATATCCATTATCGTGGAAACTTTTCCAGAAAAAGAATTCCAATAACGTCCTTATCATCCTCGTTTGATCGACCTTTCAATTCAATACTTGAAATTACGAGAAATTTATTAATTTCTTTCCCAATTTTGATCTGACAATTCAGAAATTTCCATCTTTCAGCATCGTTGAATCAATTTTTCTCGAAAAAATAGTTATTAATTTCGCGTCGATTCGATTGCAAATGCAACCACATGACTTTGCAACAATAACCATCGTTAATTAACACATCTCTGAGAAGGGTAGAATGAGAACGATAATACGGGTGGGTATGAAAGATAATCGACAAAAATCCACTCTGACGATCAAACAGGCCGAAATCCTCCCGTTAATAACCACTTTTGTTTCAACAAGCGTCGAGCAACGTCCATTAAACCCGGTGTCCCGATTTCGGATGTGAACAGATTTGCGGACGGATCCATTATTGACCGATCAATCGAACGAGTCGAAATTAATTGCCTCGATTTATTTCAACACGAGGATTGAACATATTAACGTGAGCCTATTATTTGAGAAAAATAATCTCGAGACAACTCGAGTTCAGGCTAATAATGATTTTATCACGTTTCGAAAACGTTTTTGGAGAACATTTGATCCAGATAGCAATTGAAAACATTACATTATTTGTATTGCTTGAAAAAGATTAGAAAAAATTTTAATTTTAAATTATTTTGGATTTAATATTTCCTTTTCTTTTTTTCAAATGAGATCTGTTTCGTCTATTTTCTCTTATCATATAATTATTAATTAATCGATCTCCTTTTGAAAATTATTGGAGAACATTTGATCCAGATAGCAATTGAAAACATTACATTATTTGTATCACTTGAAAAAGAGATTAGAAATTTTTTTAATATAAAAAAATAAACAAGCGTTTTAATTTTGTTGTAAGTTTTGAATTTATTTAATATTTTCTATTTTCCCTCTTATCACATAATTATTAATTAATCGATCTTGTTTTGAAAATATTTTGGAAAACATTTGATCCAGAATAACAATTGAAAATTATATATTTGTATCACTTGAAAAAGAGATTAGAAAAAAGTTTTAATTTTTGTTTAAATTATTTTGGATTTATTTAATATTTACTTTTCTTTTTTCAAATCAGATCCGTTTTCCCTTTTATTACATAATTATTATGGTGTAAATTTCCAAGTGATAGCTGGTGGATATTATCATTCGACATTTATAACGATATTCAATTGTAAGCTAAATTATTATAAATTTAATTTGCGGAACGATATTACAACATTCTGAACACACGTCATATTTGAGACATATTTTTAATTGAAATATATTATTATTGTTCAATACATTCGAAATTAAACGAGAGTTAAATAACATTTATGAAATCTTGCGAATTCTCTAAATTGAAATTGTGAATAATAATTATTCCATGAAAGATATATAAAAATAATAAAAATCTTCGAGGAAAATGGAACAACTTGAAACTCTCTTAATAATCTTGGAAAAATGAGTTGTTCAACAATCTTGAAGAGAAAAGCAAGCTAAATTATCCAATAGCTATGAAAAAAATCGCTGGAGTGGAGAAAAATGTATAATTTCCAACATGATGATGTCCCATCTTGTTATAAGAAACAAGAAGCTAGTTGGAAACTTATTAATGCTTGTATTTCTTTATTTTATTTTATTTTATTTTTTTTTTTTAAAGATAGGAAAAGGTAAAAAGTTAATGGAGACTCGAAGAGGCTCATAAACTTGAGGGGAAGTTCAGTGGCGTGCATCGAACAAACTTCGAGCGAAAGGCCTGTGCAGTTTAACATAGTTAATTAATTTATGTTCGAAAGTGGGGCGAATGGCGCATCCATGGAACGAATGTTTTACAACAAGAAGTAAGCCAATTTCAATCGCGAGTCAAATAAATAAATTAATTTTATATAATCGTATATGCATTTGATGAATACGATAACGCAGCAACTGCGTAAGATTCAGACTGATTTAATAATTTTTAATCAATTTCAATGAGGAGTTAAATAAATATTTCAACGAGTAATTTTCAATTATTCGTCGTATCTTAATCTCGACACGTATATATATATATATATATATATATACAACATATTTATAAGATTTTTTTTAAAGAATATTTAAAAGAATATTTAATTTTACATAAAGAAATTGTATTTCACGTTTAATGTTTAACGTTTTATTTTTCGTTTAAATAAGGTTATGCAGAACGAGATGCGATAAATACGTATAAATAATATTATTATTTTTTCATTGTAGCTAATTTAACGTCCACTTTATTCATTTTCCTTTACATTCATTATCGTGACAGAATCTAATTGGTTTTTGAATTTATATTCCTCGGCCATTTTATTTCTTTATGACCCAGATTCGTTGAGCAATAAGAGGCAGGTATATACATATGTTAAAATTGATTTATCCATCGAATTATTTTCATCTTTTTCTTTAAAAACGTCGCGTCACATATCCATCGATTTTTTTCTTTTTTTTAACAATTTTCTAAACGATATTCCCGCTCGTCCATCATGTCACGCATTATGCCTGGTTTCGATGCACAATTTTCTATCTTTGTAACGAGATTTATTTGTCGTATCATCACCAGTAAAAGCATGTAATTTGTGCTCCACAATTTGTTACAAAAACAGCATTTCAAATTTCGTAACACTTTTTTGGATACTTTCCAAAAACTAAAAATATATTATATAAAATTATAAATAATACAACTTAAAATGTTCAAGATTATAAAATAAAATTCGCAATACAAAAAGCTTTGATGAAACTTTTAAATAACATATTTTTAATAGCATTCAAAAAATTAAAAATATCAAAATTATACTGTTTTCTGCAAATTTTCTATAAAATTCTAAATAATTTATTCATAATTTATTCAAAATAGAAAAAAAAAATAAATTAAATTAAACATCATGTATAATGTACAATATATAATAACAAAAAAATATTTCTTCTTTTTCTATGAAATTATAAATAACATGATTTAAAATATTCCTCCTCGTTCAAAATTACAAAATGAAAAATATATAATTTATTGTAATAACTTTACAATATAAAAACTTGATAAAACTTTTAAATAACTTCTTAATAGCATTTAAAAAATTAAAAATATCAAAATTATACTTTTCTATAAAATTCTAAATAACACAACTTATTAAAAATAGAAAAAAAGAAACTAATAAATTAAACATCATGTACATAAACATAATGTACAATATATAATAACAAAAAAGTTTCTTCTTTTCTATGAAATTATAAATATAAATTTAAAATATTTCCCCCTTAAAATGTTAAAATGTTCAAGATTATAAAATGAAAGATATGTAATCTATTGTATAATAACTTTACAACACAAAAAAAAGCTTAATAAAACTTTTGAAATGAAAATTATGAATACCAAAATTACACTATTTATTTAAATTTTGTTCATAAAGTGGGACAAGAATTTATAATCACCCCAATATCACTACCCAAATTATACACTTCTCCTTTGTCTCCTTTAGATCCCTAAAGGGTCCAAAGAGGACAAAACAGATCCACCAAGCGTGACCAGAATTGCACCACGTCACAAACAGTATCATAACGCTTTGAGATATATACAACTACATACCCCTAACAATTAATATACGGTACACGTGGCTGCGCATCTCTCTCGAGTCCACTAACTTTGGCAAACAGTGGCCAGGATCGTTTTCAATTGGGAAAACCAAGTGCACAGTTGATGCGCATGGGTGGTCCTGAAACCGTGGTTAAGCTAGATGTTTCTTCAATTATGATTTACCATAGCAATGGTGGTTGTTGGTGTTGTAACGAGCCATCCGATACGCGTTTGTCATTCAAATGGGCTACTTGCTTTAATTTTGAAACGCCCTCTAATAATATAATAATAACAACGATCGCCATAACCATCTTAATCTCTTATTCTTCGAAAAAGTGGTTGGTTTTTATCGTAACCACGATGATAACCGTGATTTTATGTCCTCCTCCATTGAAGCTTGGTTAAAGATAAAATGGAAATTCGAAACTTTTATTATGGTTGTTAAACTTTGCAAAAAAAAAATTTAAGGAAATAACTATTTTCCATTGGTGACTTTACAACTTCAATAAAATTGAAGAAAATTATATAAGTATCATAGTGAATGATACTATTACTACTACTGCTACTATTACTACTACTACTACTTCTACTACTACTACTACTACTACTACTACTACTACTACTACTACTACTACTAC
>NW_006263371.1:2090407-2092502 GCF_000469605.1 Apis dorsata
TTATTACTACTATTACTATTACTACTACTACTACTATTACTAGTACTACTACTACTACTACTACTACTACTATTAATAGTACTAATTCTACTACTACTATAACTACTAGTACTAAGGCAGACAGTTATAAATTTTCTATTTCATGTCAGTCGCGTTGCTCTTTACAGTGCCAAGTAACGTCTTTTCCTCGCATAAAGACCATGATCTCCGTGTCTCAGAATCTCGAATAGTATTATCGAGGATTTCCCTGTCTTCCTGCCTGTCGAGGAAATGGGAAGGAAACGTGGAAAAGGAGGGGAGAGGGAAAGGAAACAGGGACGTGAGAAAAAGCTTTATCAAGTTTCGTCGTGGATTTCCAGAGGGGAAAGATGGCGAAGACTCTTGAAGAGGAAACTAGTTAACTGGACGATCTTCTAATTGTTTTTACGTCGTTACTTACTTTCGAGATTGAGACTAATTTTTAATTGGAGCGATAAATGGATTCGAACGTAATTCGATAAAAAGATTCTCTAATTGGAAAATAAAATTTTTAGAATTTGATAGATTTTGAAACGATATTTTATCTCTACCATAAATTCTCAAATTTGATCGACGAATTATCGTGGGGGGAAATTTAAAATTTTTTGAAAATTGTTTCTTCTTTTTTATTTTTTTCTTTTTTCGTTGCATTTTTCGTGGAACGTCGATTCGAATCGAGACGTTTATTCGCGAGATTCAACGGTTTGATTAAAAAAAAGGGATCGAGCTGTTAATTAATCTTGGTTCAATGGCGAGCGGCCGCTTTCAGAAAAGGAAATTCGACGATTTACTGTAACCGCAATCAAATTGATTGAGCGATTCTGGAACGGTGAATGTATCAGATTGATCGTTTCTTAGAGTAAAGAGGATAAATAAAGCTTTTCACCGATCAATTTGATTTCTTCATCACCTAGAAATTCCACATTGATTCAATGTACTTAAAATGTAACTTTGCATGAACAAAAGTAAAAAAGGAAAATATACGAATATTAATGCGAATATAAAATGGTGAAGACAACGAAGGAAGTTAAAAAATTAATTCTCAAAAAGAAGAAGAAAAAAGAAAAATTCGTAAAATTAAATTCTACAATTTCTGTAATCTTTATTAGAAATTTTATTACAATAATTCCTATTAATTTATTAATTCAAAATATATTATTAATTTTAGAAATTTTTATATCAATTATTCAAAGATATATATTTTCAATTTTACTAATTTTTTATTTTTCTGAATCAAATTAATAATTTAAATGAAAAAAATTTTCCATTTCATATAGTGACAAATAGACCAATTATTTTTATCTTTTAATTATTAAATACTATTATTAGAACAGCAATTTGAATTTATAGATCAATATCTTTATTTTTAATTCTAAATTTAATTAATTTAAGATTTATTGCTATGAGAAAGAACTTTCCAAGGATTTTACATACCCTATACGTTATTAATCATAGTTTTATTTTTTATATCATAGTTTTAATTCCACTTCAATTATCCTAAAATAATAATCTTAAATGTTACCATCTAGATTCGTTCTCACAAATTACTTCCTCTAATGCTTTCGACCAATCATATCACTTTTATCGTTGCAACTAAATCTCCCAAACCTTCGTATCAACGATTCGAATTTTGAGGCAAGCTTCGACTTTTATAAATACGTAAGTATATATGTATAATACTTTCCGCTTTAAAATTCCACGGAATTGAAATTCAATTTCCCCTGACAGGCGAGGGAAAAAGCATTTCTCTCGATCTCAGACCTTGACAGATCTCCATAATAATGGGGCAATGCACGGTCGAGGTGTTCGTATCGACGATTCTGACGATTGCAGAAGCATTGCTATTCTTTCGCAACGTTGATTTCTCGCTATTCCTTTGCCTTTGTATGCATATACTTGCATATGTAAAACGAAGTTTTTCCAACGCGTTATTTGTCGCGATAAATTTTAAAAACGAATTTTTACGACAATTGGATAGAATTATTTCGTATAAATTTTTGAAAAATGAATTTTTTCGAGAGCCACAGGAAGCCAGTGCAAAACAAATTGATTTTAAATAAAAAATATATATATATAT
>NW_006263371.1:2092758-2098721 GCF_000469605.1 Apis dorsata
GAGAAAGCTAAAATCTCAATTTATATTTCATCGCTATGTTCATCAACATTTTGTTCAACGCGCCTTTTTCTCGAGAACTGGAAGAAATGGAAGGCTTATCCATATATTAGGGAAAGTTCACAAAAATATATTCGAATAGCGATCAAAACTAAATTTTTTATCTCGTAGTAGGACAATTATAGGATAAAAAATAAAAACGTGTCGATCGACAAAGTACGCATTTTATAATCGACGATAAGAAAAATAAAATGAAAATAAGTATATACTCTAATTTTAAATTATATCATCGAAGTGATATTCTATTTTAAAAGAATTTTTTCATTGTATCTATTTTCTTTTTATTTTAGCTGTTATTTGATATCAGCAAAAATTAACATGTCATTTGTATACCATACCTGGCTATAATTTTAGTATATTTAGTTTATAAACCACTTAAAACCACTTAAAAAGTTAAAGGGTTAAGTTTCTTTTAAACCTTTTTGTAGATTTAAGAAAGTTTTGTTGCCTTTTCTTCTTTTCAATTTCTTTGTTTAATTAGATATTTTAATCTTTTCTTTATTCTTTATTATTTGGAGTCAAATTGAGGAAAGATCGTTTCATTCCATTTTGTGTAAAGCGACAGATCTTGTAACAAAGTGTAAGAAGAGGAATGCGGAAACTTTGGTTTTAGGTTAGGTTAGTCATTTACTTAACTGTTAATTCTGAAACTGGAAAGATTTTTATGACAAAAATTTAGAAATCAAATGAACATTAAAACTCTTCCATATAAAACTCAAATGAAATATAATAAAATTATTCTCCAATTCTCTATTACCACATATTTACACTTCTCTACACTTCGTTCGTAATCATCAATACCATTTATCTCGCACAACAATATCCAAACTATCTATCTTTGGATAAAATTCCAAATTCAATGAATTTAATAAATTTACTTATTACTTATAACGAAATAAGAAAATTAGAAAAACATCTTCCTCCATCCACAATTTTACTATACAATTTATAAACCACACCCCCAATTAAGGGTTAAATTTTCTTACCAATTTTTTTATCTTGGACAATCCAATCCAACAGAACCCATTCGATCCGAAAAACCCAAAAACCCAATCATCACCAATCATCGGCCCCGGAGAAAACAGGACACGAAACAGACTCACCCGCATATCCACGAGTGCCTCCTTCTGGGCACGTTGCTCTGTGGGACGAGCAACAGGGGCGCCGTGCCCCTGTTGTTCCCCCCGCCTCCGTCGCCCGCCGGAAGCCTGAGCTCCGGTACCTGCAGGCTGCTCATGCTCGCCCCGCGTTCACCAGAACCCAATCAGAACGCCACCTCTTCGTCGCGGTCTCCGCTTCCTGGACACCGTTTCCTCGACCGGGCATCACTGATCCCTCGCTTCGGCCTGGACGGGGATCGCCGCCAACTTCCGGCTCGCCGTGCCAACCTCCACGGCTACGGGAGAGGCATGGCTGATCCCTGCACCGCGGATGCCTCTCGCCACGCCTGGCATCCGGTCAGGAGACGACTGCGCACGTTAAACGCCGTGTTTTCAACAAATCGTGTGTGTATATGTATATGTATATATCCGCGGCAAATCCTTTGTCAAACCCTTTGTAAGAGACAGGCGCCTTTTGTCACTGAAAATAGGGTAATTGGAGGGATGGAAAGGGGTGGTAGCGATTATTGTGACGATCGTTGAAAATGGTGTTGTGTGTATATATATGTGCATATAATATAAATTAATTTTAATAAAAAAATGTATTAATTATTATTTATGTAATTTAAATGAAGGGTAATTAGAGGGATGGAAAGGGATGATAGCGATTATTGTAATCGTTGAAAATGATGTTGTGTGTGTATATATATGCATATAAATAAATTAATTTTAATAAAAAATTTTAATGAAAAAAATGTACTAATAATTATTTATGTAATTTAAATGAAGGGTAATTAGAGGGATGAAAGAAGTTAGCGATTATTATGACGATCGTTGTAAAAAAAAATGGTGTTGTATGTGTATATATATGCATATAAATAAATTAATTTTAATAAAAAAATGTACTAATAATTATTTATGTAATTTAAATGAAAGGTAATTAGAGGGATGGAAAGGGATGGTAGCGATTATTGTGATTGTTGAAAATGGTATTGTATGTATATATATGTGCATATAAATAAATTAATTTTAATAAAAAAATGTACTAATAATTATTTATGTAATTTAAATGAAGGGTAATTAGAGGGATGGAAAGGGATGGTAGCAATTATTGTGATTGTTGAAAATGGTATTGTGTATATATATATATGCATATAAATAAATTAATTTTAATAAAAAAATGTACTAATAATTATTTATGTAATTTAAATGAAGGGTAATTAGAGGGATGGAAAGGGGTGATAGTGATTATTGTGACGATCGTTGAAAATGATGTTGTATATATATATGCATATAAATAAATTAATTTTAATAAAAAAATTATTTATTATTAAAAATTATTTATATTTATTTTAATAAAAAAAATATACTAATAATTAATTATGTAATTTAAATGAATTTTAATTAGAGGGATGGAAGGAGTGGTAGAGAATATTGTGATCGTTAAAAATGGTATTGTGTGTATATATATATGCATATAAATAAATTAATTTTAATAAAATAAATGTACTAATAATTAATTATGTAATTTAAATGAATGAATTAAATTATAGTTAAAGTTAAAAATTATTAATAACAAATTCTGTGACAATAAATGAAAGTTTAATTTGTATGAAGTGTATGTGTATATGTATATATGTTGTATATATGTATATGTTGTGTGCAGAGGAGTGTTTGGAATAGTTTCATCCCAGGGATGATCTCTCTGCCCGATCGATTTTCGAGCCGATTGCTTTTTTTTTACGAGGGAGGGGAAGGGAGGAGGAGGATGTAATTTCACCTCCTTACAAAGGGTTGAAAGTGGAACTCTTTCGATTCGGCTGAATACGCGGGAATTCATACCGATTCTTTCTTTCTTATACGTTTCTGGTACCAGTGCTGTGTGCCACGTTTCCATCGCGTTTCACGGTTCATTTTATTCGGGTTGTCGAGGGGAGGGGGAAACAGCGTAGCTCGCAATTTTCCCTCCTTGCTTCACGTTTCTTTCTTTCTTTCGTTTCTTTTTTACAAAAAGCTACGTCTTTAAATTAAAAAATTAAAAATTCCCCATTTTTATTTACTTTGGATTTACTTTATGGGAAAACAAGCGTAAATCTTTGTTATAGATAATAGAACATTATTCGACAGCTATTAGACAACCAACAGGTCGGTCGCTCGTTAACGCCACACGAAAGGAGAAATTGTTTCTTCGATCGATATCGAACGAATCTAAATTCTCGCGGGTGTTAAATCTTTCCTATTCGATTAGAAAATACTTTTCCTAGAGCTTCATAATTGTAGCGAGCGCTATTCGATTGTTGTGAAATTCTCGTTCCTAAAAATTCGAAAAATTTGAAATTTTTCGATTCGAAAATTATTCCAAACCTGACCACGAATTCATTCCTTTCTCTTTCAGAATTAGAATTAGAATTTAACGACAAGAGATATATTTATATTTTTTCTTAAGAAGCGAAGAAGAAGGTTCAAGAATGGAAATTAAGGGGTGAGAACGCGCGCAGGATCGGTTTCGAGGAAGTGGAAAATTTTGAAGAGGAGGGGCAGTGCGTCTCTTGATTCGATTAAGGGTCGCGATTGAGGAGTGAAAGATCGGCGTTGACCAACCGAAAGTACAAGTCACCTAGAAACGTTTGATCGACCGTGACACGACTCACGACCAGGCGAATATGCCATCGACTAATTCGCTCTTTTCGAGATCAGTCTCCCGTTCACGAGCATCCAACGCTGCTTTCCTTGATTAACAATGCTCCTTTCGCGCGTCAGCTCCTTCGCCATAATGCCACCCTTTCTTCGAACGCCTCTCCAAATATTCCAAATATTCCATTTTCTAATTCTAATATAATTGTATTCTAATATAATTGTATTCTAATATAATTGTATATTTAATAATAATATAATTGTATATTTTCTAATATAATTGTCCATCTCTATAATATATATTATATAATAATATAATAAATTTATAATATAATATAAATATCTATAATTCTATATAATATCTATTCAATTGTCTGATTGATGAGTATAATTTTTCTAAGAGATTAATTTGCAGAATGTAATTTCGTGGGAAAAAATGAATCTCCTTTGAATCTGTAATAATTATTACATGCGTGTTTGGAGAATTTATTAATAAACCGTCGTGTTGAGAAATTTCCATTATTTTATATATATATTTAACTGAATGTAACCGATTTTCTTGCTGATTGAATCTAGAATGTTTCGATGAAGAGAAATATATAGCCAACTTCGATAATTTCATCTGAAAAAGAGCGAAGTTTGAAATTTTTCGAATATTTTTTTTTTTTTCGAAGGATTTGTGGAATTCTGTCGTACGCGAGATTTAATCGAATTCCGAAAACCATGAAATTGGTTGATAAAATTTCTGCTTGAAACTGAATTCTTCTGATTGCGCGCAACAGAAACTGGATTCGAACCGCTGTTTGACGGGAATTCGCAGGGGAATTCCTTGGATGATAAGGATAAGAATTTGCGGTTCTCGGACAAGTCACGTTTTGAATGCGAATTTCAAAGATGTGGACGGGATTTTTATGGAATTTCATGTCAAAATTCTTTTCCAATTATTCTTCGAATCTTCAAGTATTACATTATCTTTTCAAATTATTATTATATTAAACGTATAAAAAAATTAAAACAATATAAAATAATATAAAACATTATAAAACAATATAAAACGTATAAAACAATTCTATTTCTTGAATTAATATATATATACATTATTTTATTTTCTTCATTATATACCAGAAATTCTTTTGGATTTTCCAATTTTTAGTTCATCCACCTATTATTTTGCTATCTATCATTACATCAAAGAAACATCGTCACTAATCAATTTTTTCTTCTCAAATATTTGGAATTTCAAGGTGTGGACAGAATTTTTATAGAGCAATTCATGTCCAACGATTACAATCTTCAAACATTAATCTTTAAATATATTATCTTCTCAAACCACTATATTAAATATATAAAACAATTCTATTTCTTGAATTAATATATTATTTCATTTCTTTTATTATTGTGTACCAGAAATTCTTTTCTTTTTTTTTTGAAAAAAGATTTTCCAATTTTTGGTTCATCCATCTATACTATCTATCTATCATTACATCAAAGAAGCATTGTCACTAATTTTTTCTCTTCACTATCTCCTCAAACATTTGGAATGCAAACACATGGAATTTCAAGATGTGGACAGAATTTCTATGGAGCAGTTCATGTCCAAACTACAATCTTCAAACTTTAAACATAAATCTTTAAATATATTATATTTTATAATTATAATATTTTTATTATAATTATATCTTCTGAATCAGAATATATAGAAAATATTAAATATATAAAACAATTTTATTTCTCGAATTAATATATATATATTATTTTATTTTCTTCATCATTGTGTTATCAGAAATCCTTTTGAACTTTCCAATTTTTATTCGATTTTGGCATCATTGCTTTAATCTACGTTATATCAAAGAAACATCAATTCCTAATCTTTAGCAGTTAATTCACATCGAACTCGAATATTATAACAATTGATAGAATTTTGCAATTTCAAACGTCTCTACTTGGAACCCTTGGATCATCGACCAACCATCTCGATCAAATTGTTCCATCGATAAAATTCTCATCGAAACTCTCCAAGAAAGGACGGGAAAAAATTCGACTCCCTTCGATTAGGAAAAGAGTTAACGAGAAATGGAATTTATCGATAAAGGGATAGATAGATCGATGAAATTTCGCCCAGTCGAGTGAAATTAGTATGCGCAAAGTGGGCCGATTACAAGCTAGGGGGGG
>NW_006263371.1:2099163-2102068 GCF_000469605.1 Apis dorsata
TCCAGTCGACGACGGGGAAACGATGTACCGGGCAAGGTTGTAATTGAAAGCCCCGGCCGGAATTACACGGCTTCGTTAATTAGTCGCCCGTGTTGCTCGTATCTCTTGAATAAGAAACCGTTCGGTTCGTTCGCATCCGGTATTCAGGATGGGGCGAAATTAAAAAGATTCAAAATTACTTTTTGTTATCCCTCCTTAGTTTTCTTTTTTGTTCCTCGTTTTTTATATTCTCTTTTATAAAAGTAGAAAAATGAACGAGTAGAGACGAAATTTCTTTTTGAGATACTAATTACTCTTTTGTATTTTCTCATCAAAGTGTTGCATGATTAGATTAGATTAGATCTAATTATTTACAAAATTGCTATTATGTTCGTGTGATTAATTGTTAAATTTCTTTTTCAGAGACTATTTTCTTCTCATTTTTCTTTTCTTAAAATTTTTTCTATTCTCTGAGAATAATGAACAGAAATATACTTGTTACGTTAAGTTAGATAAATTTTTTAATCAATTCTATTATAAAACTCGTTCTATTCTCAAAATCGTTACATTTCATCAATCTTCATCGTATATTATCAAAAAAAAGAAGAATACAAAGCAAGATAAGAAAAATGAAGTTTTATCGAAGAATTCAATAACCAAACAAAAAAAAAATCACTTTTCTTTCCAATTTTTTTCTTCTTTTTCTTCTTCTTTTTCTTCTTCTTCTCTAATCATTTCATAGTCAATTTCATAATTCGGTTATGTAGCTTCTTACAGCTTCTACAATTTCGAATTTTTCTCTTTTTCTTCTTCTTCTTCTTTTTCTTCTTCTTCTTCTTCTTTTTCTTCTTCTCTCGCTAATCGTCTCATAGTATTCATTTCGTAATTCGGTTATGCAACTTCTTATAGCTTCTATAATTTCGAATTTTTCTCTTTTTCTTCTTTTTCTTCTTCTCTCGCTAATCGTCTCATAGTATTCATTTCGTAATTCGGTTATGCAACTTCTTATAGCTTCTATAATTTCGAATTTTTCTCTTTTTTTTTTTTTCTTTTTCTTCTGTTGCTAATTGTCTCATGCTGCTTCTTATAGCTTCTACAATTTCGAATTTTTCTCTTTTTTTTTTTTTCTTTTTCTTCTGTTGCTAATTGTCTCATGCTGCTTCTTATAGCTTCTACAATTTCGAATTTTTCTCTTTTTCTTCTTTTTCTTCTTCTCCTGTTGCTAATCGTCTCATGCAGGTTCTTACAGCTTCTACAATTTCGAATTTTTCTCTTTTTCTTCTTCTTCTTCTTCTTCTTCTTCTCTTGCTAATCGTCTCATACAGTTTCTTACAGCTTCTACAATTTCGAATTTTTCTCTTTTTCTTCTTCTTCTTCTTCTTCTTCTGTTGCTAATCGTCTCATGCAGCTTCTTACAGTTTCTACAATTTCGAATTTTTCTCTTTTTCTTCTTCTTCTTCTTTTTCTGTTGCTAATCGTCTCATGCAGTTTCTTACAGCTTCTACAATTTCGAATTTTTCTCTTTCTTCTTCTTCTTCTTCGACTAATAATCTCATAGTCAATTTCGTAATTCAGTTATGTAGCTTCTTACAGTTTCTACAATTTCAAATTCCAGCGTTCAATTAACGTTCGTTATCACAGGAATGGAATGCCATAATGTTGTCCACGATTCGATCTTCGTTCCTCGATGAAGAACTCTCTGTTCCCACGGGGATCGCTACATTCCCTGGATTAATAAATATTTCGCGTTCGTCTCCAATTCAATTTCAATTTTTTCGTCTTACGCGGATCGCGGGGAAAAAATATTTATCGCGAAACACGCTGTATTTTTTAAAAAAATAATGGAAATAAAAGTTTATTTTTCTGAATATTCGTGCACCTTTGTCTGCCACGAATTTTTTTTTTTTTTTTATTTTGCATTCCGTGTTTTCCATGTCGTACATTAACGTTATTACCGCGCTCTTAATCCATTAAGGGAACGTTGTTATTTCGATGTAAAATTTCATTTAAAAATTCGTTTCCGGTTAATTTAGATTACCAATTTTCGTATTTTCAAAAATAATTGAAAATTTTAAGAATTTTAACAACTCTATACTTCGTCCTTTTTAATTAATCTTGTCGTTTATCTTTATCTTTGTCGTTAAATATATTTGTACAATGGTTCAGAAATTTTTAATAAATTTTTAATAATAAAATCATCGTTGTGGATAGCATTTAATTGATCGAGTCTCATTGTTTACATTGGCTTTACATTGATTTTCAATGGCCCGGGCAATAATTTCAACACATTGCAAATTTCAGATATGTGTATATATATATATATATCGAACAGAAGCTCGGTTAACCGTATTTCCTAGTCAGAATTGTAATTCTGTCATGTATATATTGTTCTATTTGTTCTCGTTGAAACGCGAGCAATTGCTCTGGGTAATGTGCTTATCATTCATTCATTCATACGGTAGTACTAGTTGTTGAAGAAAAGTTATCTATAATTAAACGTAGATTCTAAACCGTGGAATATATAGTTAGCTGGATTTAGAGGATTATCAAAGCCTATGAAAGTACCTTTGTCTTTCGTATACAATTTCGAACTACGACCCAAGATGTAGAATTTTCCATTCGATTAATCTAAGAAATATTATTTTTTCAACTCTCGAAAATTTTACTTACATTAAGAATAATGGTTTTGAGTATTTAAAATTTATAAATTTATTATATTTATAATTTACAAATTTATAAAATTTATAAATTAATGTAAGGAGGGAAAAATCTAAAAAATATTATTTTTCCAACTCTTAAAAATTTTATTTATATTAAAAATGATAATTTTGAGTATTTGAAATTTATAAATTTCAATGTAGGGAGGGAAAAAATGTTAAATCTAAGAAATATTAGTTTTTCAATTCTTGAAGATTTTATTTATATT
>NW_006263371.1:2103386-2106602 GCF_000469605.1 Apis dorsata
TAGGGAGGGGAAAAATGTTAAATTTAAGAAATATTATTCCAACTCTTAAAAATTTTATTTATATTAAAAATGATGGTTTTGAGTATTTGAAATTCATAAGTAGTTAAGGAAAAAATGTTAAATCTAAAAAATATTAGTTTTTCCAACTTGAAAATTTTATTTATATTACGAATGATGATTTTGAGTATTTGAAATTTATAAATTTTAATGTAAAGAAAAAATGTTAAATAAGAAGGAAGAACACAGTGATATAACGGTAACAGTTTAGAATAATAAATCAGCAACTGGTAAAACGAGACCACGATGGAATATCAAAAGTCTCTTCAAAAATTTCTCTCGTCTTTATTTACGTCTGTTTTTATGTTCTTACAAACCGACATGTCTTCCTTTTCATTTCTTAAAAGTTTGCTTCGCTTGCGAATCTCAAGAACACGATACGAATCACGTTCTCCTTTTCCGTATACGTCAGAAACACGATCAAATCTGCATATCGTCGAAGTCGAAATTTTTCTGCTCCACGAGGCGACATTAATAATTCTCTAATAATCTCACTGAAGATAAATATTTGGAAGGAAGGTTGACAGTTAACTAGATGAGTATAAAATTTGTGACATATTGTTATGACATATTGCTTGGCAGATCTCGAAATTTTTGGTTATATTAATACGTAGACATTTGCCAAATATTTATATTTAGGATTCCATAATATTAGAAATACGTAAGTGGAGTCAATCTCGTCAAGGTTGTTGAACGACGCCCTAATAACTAAAATAACTAAAAACTTATGAAATATAATTTGTCCAATTCAAAAATTCAGATAATTTTGAAACAAAATCATTCCAAGTGATCAAAAATAATCTTTATGATTCTTGAAAATTATTTCTGGACTTTCATATATGGTTTCAATTCCATTTTCTTAGAGAAAACTTCAACTAGGTTTCAAAAGTATTAATTATTAGAATTTAACATTTATTAGATTTAACATTTCAGAAATGATTCTTTAGATGAAGTTCACCAGGTTAGTTTTTATGTAGCTCATCTGCAGTTCAGTTAATCCAAAAAGTATTTAATTAATATTTTTCCTCAAAAAAAAAATATTTCTGAAAAAATATTCATGTCACAAATCAATTTCTAGAAATCAAATAATGACAATAGATGAAGTTAATCACTTTAGTTTCCACATAACTCATTTTTATATCTCATAATTGAGCTAGTAGTCAAAGACTATTTAATTCAAAAATAATCTGGAAAAGTATCCATGATACAAATCATCTTCAGAAACCAAAATGATATAAATGATGACAAATAAAATTATACAAATAAAATGATGACAATAAATAAAATTAGTCACTTTAATTTATAATCTGGAAAAGTATCCATGACACAAATCATCTTTAGAAACAAAACGATGAAATAATATATAATAATAATAAATAATATATAATAATAAATAATAAATAAATAATTAGTCACTTTAGTTTCTACATAATTCATCTCTAATTGAAGTCTAGTAGTCAAGAAGTATTTAATTCAAAAATAATCTGAAAAAGTATCCATGACACAATTTTTATTACTACTACTAAAAGCCAAATAATGACAATAAATGAAGTTAATTAATTTTAATTTCTACACAGCTCATTAGTAGCAATTCAGCTAATCCAAAAACTATTTAACTCTTTCCTCACTTTAATTTCCACATAACTCATCTCTATATCTCATAATTGAATTAGTAGTCAAAAAGTATTTAATTCAAAAATAATTTGAAAAAGTATCCTCAAACAAGACTCCCTCTCTTAATACTAGAAACTAATGACGAGAAACAAACATTAGAAACAACGACCCAGTTACGTAGCTCATCTGTCTGTAGCAGTTCACCTAGTTCAAAAACTGTTCAACTCTTGCCTGAAAATTAGCCTGGAAATCCATCTCATAAATCCTACGATCCTTATAGCAAGTCTATCTCTTAATATTAAGAGCACATTAGACCAAGATTTCTCCAAGGCCATCTGCATCCAGTTCTCGAAAGAGGATCTCACGAAAACGATCGATCTTTGTTAAAATATCGTCGTTTTAAGGGCGCTTTTGGCCCTGGTGAGTGAGAAGTTCTTCTTTTTTCGCCCCTTTTTTTTTCTTGCCAAGGTCGACGATGTTCTCCAATCAGAGCGGGGAAAAGGCTCGAAAGAGATCTATCTCTTCCTCGATGGCGATGTTCCTCTTCCCCCATCCCGTCAAGCATTTATCTTGCCCTCCGCGACATTTTTCACCCCTAACTATTTTCCTCCGAGAAAAGGAGGAAACGCTGTACATTTCTCCCCTCTAATTACTTTTTCTTCTTCTTCTTCTCTTTCGTCGTCGCCCACGTCCACTTCCGCCGTGACATCTTGTTGCCTTGTTGCTTTCCTGCATCCAGGAGGAAGGAACCGAATATATAACACTGTGTGGCCGTGGAAACGCGTTTCGAGCGACCTGAATTTTCGGATTTAAAGCTGATGGACGATCGTGAAAAGCTGCACTCATCTCCCAACAAGTGTCTCTTAGCGTTTCGGGAAGAGGACGAAACTTCTTCGTTGATGTTGATGAAGTTTCTTTCGTTTTCTTCCTTTGGAAGAGAAGGAGAATTTGTTTAAAGAGTTTGATAAAGGTTTTTATCCAATTTGTTATCAAATAAAGATAATTTTCACGAGAATATTCTTCTCGATGGATATCTATGGATTAGATATTATTGTACAACTGGGTTACGTGTTCGTCGGTAAATGTACGATACTTTTCTAAATTTAATACATGGTCGTACGATAAAGGATTATTACGAAGTAAAACAAGTTTTTAAAGGACCACTTTTTCGTCATTATGTACGTGGAACGGGAGTACGAAATGGTCGGAAGTTTTTGAAGAGATTTATAATAAGATCCTTATGAGCTTTAAAGTTTTTTCTTCTAAGAAGTGTTTTTATCAAAATTATCCCTTTTAAGGAAAGGTGTGCTTAATTTTACTTTGGTAGAAAAATGCTCTTTTACGTTCACCTTGTACATACACGTACATACAGATTCCACTTGCTAAAAGACTTTCTTCATCCATTAGAAACATTTTTTCGCTTCGTTTGTTCATATAGCATTATACCTTTTTTTTCCCATATAAAATATAAGGAAACGTATTTAATAATATCGTCATTCTGATATCTTGTAATTGAAGAAATTGAATTGTATTTTTTTTTTTTTT
>NW_006263371.1:2106858-2110332 GCF_000469605.1 Apis dorsata
TTCTTGAAGAATCAATGTTAGAATATTTTTTTCAGAATATATTTTAGAATTTTCGTTTAATATTATTTTATTAATATAACTTTGAATATTCTTGTTTAGTAGATTTTTATGACACGAGTATTTCAATCGAAAAGAATTTTGTTAAATCGCGATTCGGATTTCGGCAGTTTGTGTTAAAACTTCGCGAGTAAAGCATTCCGTTGCAAGATTTCTCACGTAGCTCGTAAACTGTCTGCCTTAAATTATTCAACTGCGAAGCAATCTTGAAAAAGACCGTTCACGTAAAATTAATCGATCTCCATACGCTTCCAATAAGCTTTAAATAATCGAATTCGACAGAAGCATCAATGATTCCAATAATTAAAATTTGAAATTTGAAATATATATTTCAAATTTTTATCGAAAATATAAATAAAAAAAAAAAAAATTGGAACACGTCGAGATTCAAAATTTCGGCCGCGAAGAGATTAAATTTGAATCCGCAATTGGGATTTTCAATCTCACCAGAGAGAGAGAGAGAGAGAGAGAGAGAGAGAGAGTAATGATTTGCACTCAAAACATCGATCCTCCCATTTTTCTACCATTTTCATTTATATATTGGGAAGAGGAGAAGCGGAATAACGAAAAACGAGGAGGGGAAATAATCATCGAGCGAGGGAAAATTGAATGGGCGATCGGCAATCATAGAATTTCGAATCGATAGGGCGTGTTTCGAGCCGAATTCCGTTACGACAGAAATGAAATTCCCAGCATTCTAATTATCGAGAAATTCTGTTTAGAGGACAAAGATTCGTCGGCATGACGGGAACGTCGTTCTACGAATCGCGTCATCGTGTTGCTTCTTTGCTATTGCGTGTTACATCCAATTAAAGAAAAATATAAAAAATTTTCCTTATATTTTTGAACGAGTTTTGAATACTTTGAATGTTGCTAGGAAAAAAATACTTTTGAATATTGTTATTGAATACAATTGAGTATCTTGAGTATTGTATTGTAAGTTATTGAATATGGTTGAGTATCTTGTTCAGTGGATTTTATGCAATGAGTATCTTTGAGTATTGAATGTAATTGAATACAATAAGATACTTTGAATATTCTTGTTTAGTAGATTTTATAATATGAGGAGCTTTGAATATTGAATACTTTGAGTATTACAGTGAATATTTTTATTGAATATGATTGAATACCTTGAATATTCTTCTTAAGAAGATATTAAGTATCTTTGAGTATATTTATATTGAATATAATTGAATACAATAAGATACTTTGAATATTCTTGTTTAGTAGATTTTATAATATGAGTAGCTTTGAATATTGAATACTTTAAGTATTGCAGTAAATATTTTTATTGAATATGATTGAATACCTTGAATATTCCTTCTTAAGAAGATATTAAGTATCTTTGAATATTGAATGCAATTGAATACTTCAAATATTTTGAAAATTCTTGTTTAGTAGATTTTTATGACACGAGTAGCTTCGAATATTGCACAATGAATATTTTCTATTGAATATAATTAAAAATTTTGAATATTCTTCTTAAGAAGATATTAAGTATCTTTGAATATTGAATTGAGTATCTGAGATATTTTGAATATTCTTGTTTAGTAGATTTTATGATATGAATAGCTTTGAATATTGAATATTTTGCAGTGAATATTTTTATTGAATATGATTGAATATCTTGAATATTCTTCTTAAGAAGATATTAAATATCTTTGAATATTGAATGCAATTGAATACTTCAAATACTTTGAATATTCTTGTTTAGTAGATTTTTATGATACGAGTAGCTTTGAATATTTCACAATGAATACTTTTTATTGAATATAATTAAAAATCTTGAATATTCTTCTTAAGAAGATATTAAGTATCTTTGAATATTGAATGCAATTGAGTATCTGAGATATTTTGAATGTTCTTGTTTAATAGATTTTATGATATGAATAGCTTTGAACATTGAATACTTTGAGAACTGCAATGAATATTTTTATTGAATATGATTGAATACCTTGAATATTTTTCTTAAGAAAATTTTTCCTACTTTTGAGTATTTTTATTAAAAAGATTTAATGCTTTGAACATTCTTATTAAATAGATATTTATAGAGCAATATTTACTTATATTTAATACTTTGAGTATCGCAGTAGATACTTTTATTAAATACTTCGAATATTCTTCTTAAGAATATTCTTATTAAGTATCTTCGAGTATTGTATACTATATATTGTTATTGATTGAGTATTCTTTAGATATTTGTAAATAAATTTAACGCAATAAATATATTTTTTAATATTGAATGTAATTCAATATCTTTGAATATCTAAATTTTATCATATCACACGAGACATATCCTGTATAAATTCATGTGTATTGATTTACATTCGCTCGATATAAAAGTCAACCACTCGATATCGGCGTCGAGAAATTGAGAAATCGTGCATCGATATATCGTTGCCCTACCAGAATCCTAATTTTCCAAAGCTCGAAAAGGAAAAACTTACGTGATTCGATAACAAGGCATCGAACGAATTTCTCTATTTCCCTCGATTCTCATCGATTGCTTCCACTCCCACCAATCCCTCCACATCTGTTTTTACACGAGAAAATTCTCCGAGCATGGACTACAATGGACCATTTTCCTCTCTGACTTACAGTCGCTCGAGGAGGAATCGCTTGCCTTTTATTGGCAAGAAGAGAGAGAAGAAAATTTTCTTGTTTCTTGTTCGCCGGTGTCCACGACAAGCCCTGGATTCCCTTTACCTTTCCCTACGATATCTCAAACTTGATCCAAAGGATCTCTTCGTTGCTCAACCGGGTGGAAAATCGTGAACTGAGAAAACTGGCATCGATCTGCATTCGTCTGTGTTTTGAAGATACACGATTGTTGGAATAGTTGGAGGAGCTTGAATCAAGTGTGTCGACATAAAATTGCCCCTCTTGCCTGGAAAAATAAATCTCAACCGAAATACTCTTCACTCCATCGAAATGGCTCCCTTTTGCCAAAATTATTCAATCATCGTTTACAAGATCAAGTAGAAGCGTCACAATGTTTCGTGATGATTAAAGACGAAATTTATTGAAGCTATTCCAACATTTCGAAAATAGCCAGTGTCTTTTGAGAAATTTCTCGAATACTATTCCTAGCAACTTTAAATTCCCTCCTTCTTAATTGAAATTTTAGAGATCGATCGAGTTTCCTGTCGCATATATTGTTAGAAAAGAAAAAAGAAAAATGAAATGTAGCATGATGTGGAAATGTACAAAGAAAATTGTATAAATATAACGTATATATAGAGAGGAGAAAAAGGTAAAGGTTTTGCTATTGTTAACTCTTATTGGGTTAGGGTATCACATAAAAGAACTGTAATTATGAAAATTATATACAATTTAATAATAAATACAGTAACTAATGTATAATTTATCCATTTATATAAATTAGTTGATTGAATAAACAGCTCTAAAAGCTCTAAA
>NW_006263371.1:2111058-2118373 GCF_000469605.1 Apis dorsata
CACATAAAGGGATTGTAATTATGAAAATTATATACAATTTGATAACAAATATAGTAACCAATGTATAATTTATCCATTTATATAAATCAGTCGATTGAATAAACACAAATAAACAGCTCTATACTGATAAACTGATTGAAACGAGATTTTTGGTGAGAATTTCCACATTTTTTTTTTCTCTCTTTTTGGAAATAACATATTTATGAGAAACATCGAGCATAAGGAATTTTCAGGATAAAGGGATAATGTTCATCGGGGCGGATTCGCGTTATCCATCACGATAATGGCTGGAGGAGGTCCAAAAATACAGAAGGATATTGAATTTCGTTATTCTGGGACATTTGTTCGTGCGATCGGGTTTCCACCTCGAATCGAATTCCTTTTAATCTTATTGCATGGAAATAGCAATTACTTAGAACTCTTGTAACTTTCGTCTATCACAATCGCATATTGGTTTCCCCCTGTTGGCTTATCGTTTAATTCCAATCGAATCATACCTCAATCGTTCAAAACGATTTTCTTATTTGCAATATGGGAAGAGGGAAATGATTTTGATAATTGGAAAAGAAAAAAAAAAAAAGAAAGAAAGGAATTAAACGAATCGAGTTTGATGGAAGAATAAATTTTTTGTCTACTGAAACTAAATTCAATTGATCGTTCTTCTCTGCTCGAGCATAGTTGGTGTATTTCCCCAGTTTTACATCGTTCGTGCACAAGGGAAGAAATATCCTTTGTAATTTTGCGGAAATTTTACAACGACGACGAAAATTATTCAACTGTAAACTCGTTTCGAAACGAAAGATGAAGCTTTGGTTGCTTTACAATAAAAAGTTGAATTCTAGTGAAAAATAAAAAATACCAGATAATAATTTCAGACAGAAAGTTCACCATTTCTCATCCCTCGTTATTAATATTAACATTTATGAAGTTACATACAGTTTCTCCTTCCGCGAATTCAATCACTTAAAAATACAATCAATGCAATTTTCAAAATCATCCATCATCCTCCATCCAATCTGTTCTTAAATAATTAACAAATTTATAAACTACGACTATTTTTTTATGAGAAAAAAAAGAAAAAAGAAACGAGGATTAATTTACAATGAGATAACGATCGAAGAACATCGAAACAGAGCATCGACAGAAATGTGTTTAATTGGACGATAATTACGGTAATCAATTCCGTATCGATCACGACTAATCGGTGAACCTAGTTGCATATAATTGCATCGTTATGCCCTCCACGATCTATCTGTATTATGTTAATAACGTCGCAATCGTGGTCGACTTGATTCGCAGCTTGGTTTCGATGGTTTATCAGTCACTGTCCTTCCTTATTAATGTTCGATAAACTGCCACGTGTTTGTTAATCCGTGGCAACCGTAATAATCGTAATAAATTATTGCTTTCCGAGTCGAAATGCTTTCTGCATTCATTTTACGATTTTCTATCGTAATTTTATAATTTTACGAGAGAAATATATATATATATATTTTTTTTAAAAGAAATTCCAGATGATAAGAAAATATGGATGATATGGAAAAAGATATAATAATAATGGAATTGGGAAATAAAAATCGTTCCAACATATTCAATTTCTCGATTTATATTTACACGGAGTGTTAATATATTCGTGGAATACGTTCGGAAGATCTAGAGGCCAGAACAAACACGAAAGTTGGTACACACGGAGATGTGGGTTAAGGCATATTTATTAAGTTACAAGCAACTGATGTTTGCGTTAGACGAAGCGAGATACGGTAAAACGCCATCTATCTTGGGCCACCCTATCTTCATCTCGCTTCCACGAGTGCTCGCAAAGCCCTATCTTCATCTCGCTTCCACGAGTGCTCGCAAAGCCTTAACCAAAGCCTTTACATTCGATCTCTCGAATCGACCTTTCAAATATGATCCAAGCGTACGTTAATCTTTCCTCGAATTTGAATCGATATCGAATCGAATCGTTTTGAAGAAAATTTTTGAAGAATTAAAAAATGAAATATAATATAATGAATAATTAAAATTAGATTGGAATGAATTTTTGGAATTTTACATTCAAATTGACTCTTCAAATATGATCCAAGCGTACGTTAATCTTTCCTCGAATCGATATCGAATCGAATCGTTCGTTTTAAAATTTTTGAAGAACTAAAAAACGAAATATAGTGAATAATTAAAATTAGATGGAATGAATTTCTGAAATTTTACATTCGACTTCTTAGAATCGATTCTTCAAATATAATTCAAGCGTACATTAATCCTTTATATCGAATTTGAATCATTTCAAAGAAAATTTTTGAAGAATTAAAAAACGAAATATAACATGGTGAATAATTAAAATTAGATTGGAATTTATGGAATTTTACATTCGACTTCCTAGAATCGAATCTGCAAATATGATGATCTAAATATACATTAATCTTTCATAGTCTTCGTATGGAATTTGAATCGTTTCGAAGAAAATTTTTGAAGAACTAAAAAACGAAATATAACATGGTGAATAATTAAAATTAGATTGGAATGAATTTCTGGAATTTTACATTCGAATTGACTCTTCAAATATGATCCAAGCGTTAATCTTTCCTCGAATTTGAATCGATATCAAATCGTTCGTTTCGAAGAAAATTTTTGAAGTTAAAAAACGAAATGAACAATTAAAATTAGATTGGAATGAATTTCTGAAATTTCTCTGAAGATTTCTATTATGTACATTTTTGTATTTAATTAACTTTTATATGATATTTAACCAATTTTTAACTTTCTAGAATCAACCCTTCAAATATGATCCAAGAGTACATTAATTCTTTGCGGTCCTCGTATCGAATTTGAATCGATATCGAATCGAATCGTTTTGTTTTTCAAAGAAAATTTTTGAAAAACTAAAAAACAACATACAACAGTGGAATTTCTTTAAAGATTTCTATTATGTACGTTTTTGTATTTAACTTACATTCGACTTCCTAAAATCGACCTTCCAAATATAATTCAAACGTATATTAATCTTTCGTATTAAATTTGAATCGATATCGAATCGAATCGCTTCATTTCAAAGAAAATTTGTGAAGAACTAAAAAACGAAATACAACACGATGAATAATTAAAATTAAATTGGAATGAATTTCTGGAATTTTACTGGAATTCGATTTCCTAGAATCGATCCTCCAAATATGATGATCCAAGTATACATTAACCCTTCATAGTATCGAATTTGAATCGTTTCGAAGAAAATTTTTGAACAACTAAAAAACAAAATACAAAACTGTGAATAATTAAAATTAGATAGAAATTAGATTGAAACGAATAATCTGGAATTTCTCTGAAGATTCCTATTACGTGAAAAACACCATAAAGGATAGAAAATGTTCGAAATGTGGAAGGAGAAGTTAACGGTTGTACAACGTGGCGTGGAATGAATAATGCAAATTGGCCAGGTTTTACATCGAATACGAAACGAGTTTTCGCGACCGAGACGTGAATAACGAGGCTCTTTTAATCTGTCCCTGACCACGAAAACCAACCATAAAAATCATCGACGATATGTTTATCGGGAAAACCAAACCATTTATTCTCGCCACGAGGAGATACCTCGTTAATCCCTCGTTTCTTTCTTCCTTCTTTCTTTCTTTCCATCCTCTCCTTTTCTATCCAATACCTGTTTTCTTAATCGAACTGCATCCGGATCAGATTGAAACTAATCGTTTTCTTGAACTTGGAAAACTTCTTTTCGAGGAACGAATTTAAAAAAAATGTTTTCAATCCGATTTTTCACGGTGAATAATTAAAATTAGATTGGAATGAATTTCTGGAATTTTACATTCGACTTCCTAGAATGGATCCTCCAAATATGATGATCCAAATATATATTAATCCTTCGCAGTTCTTGTATCGAATTTGAATCGAATCGTTCGTTTCGAAAAAAATTTTTAAACAACTAAAAAATAAAATATAGTGAATAATTAAAATTAGATTGGAATGAATTTCTAGAATTTTACATTCGACTTCCTAGAATGGATCCTCCAAATATGATAATCCAAATATACATTAATTCACAGTTCTTGTATCGAATTTGAATCGAATCGTTCGTTTCGAAGAAAATTTTTGAACAACTAAAAAACAAAATATAGTGAATAATTAAAATTAGATGGAATGAATTTGTGGAATTTTACATTCGACTTCCTAGAATCGATCCTCCAAATATCACGTCGTGGAAAATCGAGTTTCGATTCGGTGCCATTTCCTAACTCGCGATGTTTTTAGCAATATTAATACAACCGAATGTAATTCTAAATCATCGAAATCGATTGAACATGTTTGATATAAAAATACGAGTATCTGAAAAATGAAATTGTACGAGAGAAATGAAAATATTCGAAAGAGAAACGTACGTAAAACCTGGGACATTAGATGGAACAAAATATTGTTGACGTTTATGCAAACTCCAATTTTAGAAAATGTATTTTATAATATAAAATATTTTGTTTTCAAAAGTATGACATACACGATATAATGTATTAATATATATATATATACACATTTCATTATTACGATAAATTACAATTTTATTAATTGTAAAGCAAATCTCGAATTTTCGCGCGGGAAATTTAAATATTTACTTCGCTCGAGATACATCGTTCCTTCTTTCGGAATAAATTTCTAAAATAAGACGAAACACAACTTTCATTCACGTATTTAAAGGTGAAACAGACGCAGCAAATTAATCCTTCTCGCTCTTAAGTTCTGAATTATTATATAAAAAAAAAAAGGAAAAAGGAAAACGGATCCATGTCATGTGCTCTGTGAAAATATGCGATAACAGCAGTCACGTGATCGCAATCGATTACCGGATGCGGATCCTTTCTCTCCTCATCCTTCCTTTTCACCTTTTCAATTCAAGGTGAACGAAACGACTGCTTGGACGGATTCAAACGAAATCTCTGATGAATAAACGTGATAAAATCCGATCTTATGTAAATACATGATGAATAGATTTTATTCTCCATTAACGTATTTCCGATCCACGTCTCTTGCTTTGCATACGTTGAATCGAGAGATCTACGCTTCTTTCGAGAGAATTCTAATTGCTGAAGAGATCTAAATCGGAATATTTATTTATGGAAAAATTAATGATAATAAAAAAAAAAAATTGTGGAGGAAGATAATTTTTTTTTCGCTTTCTTTTTTTGAAAAATTGACGAATAAAATTTTTTGGAATTAATAAGATAGATAGATTTTTGTTTACTTGCAAAGGTTATTATCGATAATACAATATTATATTATATAACAATATATTTATTATATTATAATGACAATATTATATTATTTCTTTTAATGAAAGAAAGAAGATAAATTTTGTTTGCTTGGAGTTAGAGTAATCAGAGATTGTATGTAATCACAAGTGTAAGAAAGTGGAAGAAGAAATTCTCTAAAGCTTAAAATTTTTATTCAAGCAGTTGCATCATTTATCTTCAAGTTGAAAAGAATAAATCGACGAATTAAAATTGAATTGAACCAAAGAGAAGGAGAACGACGTTTCTTTCGAGTTGAGCGAAAATTTAATGGAAAAGAAAGGGAAAATATGAAATAAAAGGAAAGTTTGATTTGTTAAGAATTAGTTGAAAATATTGGAGAAGAAGGAAAAATTAAATAAAATTTTATATTCGACTTTGTTTACAATCTAACTTACGTAATTTCGCGCGAGCGTAATTTCGAATGTAAGAAGCAAGTAGAAACAGACACGGATGGAGTTAAGTAGATCCAGACAATGGCCAGACGTTCTCACACACAACAAGCTAAGAAACGTTCCAACGATCAAAGCAAAATTATAATTTACAACAACGAGCACTTTCGACCTAGCATTTCCATTTTAAAAAGGAAAAAAAAATCTTGCCAAGTTTTTCTTCAATCTTTCTTCTGTCCGAGAAGAACGATCTCTCGTGACAGAAGAATTCTGTTTTATATTTATTCTGTTTTATATCTCTCTATATATTCATCATATCGACAACCATCGAATTATCGTTCGAAAATACATCTGTCGACTGGATGGAAACAATAAATAAAATCCATTTAGGATTTGGCCTAACGCGATGTATTTATTAATAATAACATTGTTTACAAAACGATGTTCGAGGGAAACAAAATACGGGTGAACCGAGTGAAGTGAAATAGTAGTGGCAACATGGCATTCAATAACAAAACGAGAAATTAAAATTTCGATCAATTTTAAATTCAACAAATAACAACGAATCGTTGCGAATCGAAGTGAGAAACGAATTATAGATACATGGAAATTATCTGTATTTACTTTAACGATAACCTTTTAACCCAGAAATGGAAATTAAGTTTCCAACTTTTGACCGATTGAACAAGCGATGACAATCGTTCGTGGATAAGTAGATTCGCATGCGACAAACACGGTCACGTGGTTTCCATGGTAATGGAGATCGTAGACGGATGAGTCGAAGGACGCGAAAACGCAGCGAGAAATCGTAGGAACTTCTTTGTACAAATTATTGGCAATTATTGTTCGAGAGTGAATTAATAATCGTTGATTGGATCGATTAATTGATTACGAGTTATATATAAATAATCATATTTTTATCTTTGAAAAGAACAAATAAATTATTAATATAAATTATAAATCGGTTAATTAATATTAATATTAATAATTAATCTATTTACTATTTCGATTCGTTCAATCCGGTAATTCTTCCGATATAACGTATACAAAAAAATAAAAATAAAAATAAATTTTCTAATTAAAAATACCACTTGATATCAAGATAACGATATTCATAATTACATCTTCAACAATCATACTTCTATCTTTGACAAGAACGAACAAATTATTAATCGCCATAAATCGATTAATTAATATCTATTTACTATTTCTTCGATTCGTTCAATCCGATAATTCTTTCAATATAACGTATACAAAAAAATAAAAATAAAAATAAATTTCCTAATTAAAAATACCACCTGATATCAAGATATTCATAATTACATCTTCGATTCGTTCCAATAAATTCTTTCAATTCGATGTACAAAAAAATAAAAAAAAATCTCAAAATTAAAAAAAAAATTATCGATATATATGGTTATCATGGCTCGTGGAATATTCTCGAAAAAAAAAAATAAAAATCAATTTCCTAATTAAAAATACCACCTGATATCAAGATATTCATAATTACATCTTCGATTCGTTCCAATAAATTCTTCCAATTCGATGTACAAAAAAATAAAAAAAAATCCCAAAATTAAAAAAAAATCCATATATATAGTTATCATCACTCGTGAAATATTCTCGAAAAAAAAAAAA
>NW_006263371.1:2118582-2120685 GCF_000469605.1 Apis dorsata
ATCCCAAAATTAAAAAAAAAAGAAAACGATAAAAAACTAAAAAAAAAGTCGATATATCATTATCATCGCTCGTGGAATAATATTCTCGAATGCAAAAAAACAAGTCGAACTCTCTCTCGCCTCGAAGACTGATAATTCGAAATGGAAAAGGAGGAGGAGGAGGAGGAAGCAAAAAAAGAAAAAAAAAAAGAACGGCGTGAAACGGGGAAAGGAAAGCCGGCCGGCAGATAAATCTGGTAAAACGAATCGTCGTAAAACGAGACGGTCTCTAAGAGGTCTAAAACCGGTCCGCTTGTTAATTTATAGCCGGTCCCGATCATCGTATTGCGATCACGTACGCGTTCATTCGCAGTGAGGCCAGGCCAGCGTAAAGCGATCAGATAACTCTTGAAATCGCGCTTATGAAATCGTCTCGACTTTCCACGATCAGCTTAGAATTTCGAATATCGGGTGAAAAAGAAAACGCGATTTCGCGAAATTGAATCAACGGCCAACGGCGAAGAGGTTGTTTACAAAATTTCTGTGCAGCAGCTCACGTGTGTCGCACCGTGTGAATTCTCGAATGGAATTTTTGAATCGAGGTTAATTGAACGATGGCGGCAATTTCGATTTTTTCAGAGTTTCGAAACGTAGATTTTTTTTTTCACTATACCAATTTCGAAGTTCGCGTACTAGTTATCTATCTGGACGATTATGGAAATTCTGTGTTCTCTCTAAAGTAAATTTTCGAAATGAAATTTGCTTTAGGATCAGGTTTCGATATATTTTTTTTTTTTGGAATAGAAGAGATCGTTGGAAATTAGAGAGTTTCAACGTTCTTCTCCTTTCAGCTTCTTTGAAATCTAATTATTATTCTGATAATAATGTGAAAAATAACGCGATAGCATTTTCGAAAAGTATATTAAAAGAATTACGAGAAAAAGAAAAAGTCTCGTATATATTCACGTTTTTGTGAATGAACGTAAACTTTATCATTATACGTGATATATTAATTCAAAATTAAATGAAACCTAGAATTTTTTGCTCCGTATAAATTAATTATCTCCATTTCTGTCTCCATCCATGTATTTTCACTCTTGTTTTAAAATTTATCTCGAGCGTGAATCCTCGCCAACAGCGTTTCCTAATTTTTAATTTTACTGCTCCCTCCCTCTTTGTTATCTACATTATATCGATCTTTTTAAATTCCATCGAAATTCAAAAGCAATTCAATAATTTCATTGATAATGAACCCAGATTTAGAAATGTTACATTTAATAATTATTACGAGGGGAATATTGTCGATCAATGAAGAGCGGATCCATGGATCCGGGAAAATTTAATTCCCCAGATTTTCCACCCTGCGAAACTCTGGTAACGCGAAAGCGGCTGGTGGAAAATACTCGCGAAACATCCGGGAGAGCCACCCGTGAAAATAGGATTCGTTGGTACGCCGCGTTTCTTGAATCGGCTGGGTCAAGAAACTGGATAAATGGCACACGCTATCCGACTTGAACAAATCGAGATAAACGACTCGTCACTCCTTGATCATCCGTTGCGAACAAGACCCGTTTTCTTTTCTTTCTTTTTTTTTTTCCCCCCCGCTGCCATGAAACGCAGATTGCTCTGCTCTGCAATCGTAAAACTCATCTTCCTATAATAGGATTATACCTTGAATAATATTTTAGATAGATATTTTAAATCTTCATAAAAATACTCAAATATTAATTTATTCTCGTTGTTTTTAATTTCTAAGGATTCTATTCAAAGAAAATGAAGAAGAAGAAGAAGAAGAAGAAGAAGAAGAAGAAGAAGAAAAAGCAGAAGAAGAAGAAGAAGAAGAAGAAGAAAAAGAAGAAGAAGAAGAAACAAAAAAAGAAGCAGAAAAAGAAGAAGAAGAAACAGAAGAAGAAGAAACAGAAGAAGAAGAAAAAGAAGAAGAAGTAGAAGAAGAAGAAGAAGAAGAAGCAGAAACAAAAGAAGAAGCAGAAAAGAAGCAAAAGAAGAAGAAGAAGAAGAAACAGAAGAAGAAGAAGAAGAAGAAGAAGAAGAAGTAGAAGTAGAAGAAGAAGAAGAAGAAGAAGAAGAAGAAGAAGAAACAAAAGAAGAAGCAGAAAAAGAAGC
>NW_006263371.1:2120898-2124080 GCF_000469605.1 Apis dorsata
AAAAGAAAAAGAAGAAGAAGAAGAAGAAGAAGAAGAATGTTTCATTTCAAAATGGAAACCGAAGTCGATATATCGTACACGTACACGTTTGATCGATAGTGAAGCGTCAGGGGAGGGTGACATGTGGTTTACCAGCACAATAGTTGAGCATATCACGGTTGAATACCGTGCAGGATGCGGATAATGCGAGTCCAGATTCAATGCCGATAGGATCCGTATTACCTCTATTGGTCGCTTAATTAGGCTCGGAATCGAGCTTCTTCTTCCAACTTCTTCTTCGTTATCGCGCGCTCTCAATGGCTGACTAATGGCGATTTAACGTTTATTACGAAAGTTATCAGTGAAATTTCTGTATATAAGGTTATTCAGTATATACCATGAGTTCTCCCGCAAGAAATTTTCCATTCTTTGGCTGTAAATATATCTTTTAAAGTATCATTTTTCCAATAAAGTTTCACTTGTTCGTTCAATATTATTTAAAATAAATTTATTTTGCATTTAAATTTTTTTATCTTTCAAGTGAGCATTGAAATAATTGCATTTGAATAATTATTTTCTACGCGATGACGAAATATTTCTACGAAGTATTTCTGTAATTTGTGTAATTTGTGTGCCATTATTCGCCTCTTATATGTATATTAAATTATATCTATTAAATTTGCGTAAGATTATTCAGTATACTATGAGTTCTTCGCACGAAATTTTCCATTCTTTGGCTGTAAATACTTTTTTAAAGTATCTTTTTTCCAATAAAGTTTCGTTGAATATCGATGCAGAAATATGAGATATTATTTAAAATAAATTTACTTTGCATTTAAATTTTTTATCTTTTAAACGAGGATTGAAATAATTGCATTTGGATAATTATTTTCCACGCGATGATGAAATATTTCGTCATTTTTATAGCGTATTTCTGTAATTTGTGTGCCATTATTTGCATACTATTCGCCTCTTATATATAAATACAAAACACATATTCGTGTATTTCACTTACTTGAGCAAAATAAAAATAGAACGAATTTGAGCACGTGAGTGGAGAAAAAACTCGAAGAAAGGAAACGAGATATATTTGTTGAAGTAAAGAAAATAATTTGTATATTTGTATTTTCGAAATAAACTACGTAACTTTTATATTTCTTTATCTTTCAATAAAGAACGCATTTAAAAATCTCATTTACACGACGAAATCGACATTCTCCTTAAAATTAAATACTCAAACATCAAAATAACTCGAAATAAAGAAAGTCGAACAAAAATTTTAATCTATTCGAAATATTATCAAAAACAAACTTCACATCGTTTCATTCCCATTATTCAATATCAATTTATTCCCTCGAAAGAAGACATCTCGTTTCTTCACACCTTGCAAGATTTCTCTTCTTCATAAACTCGCATCACCAATTGAAGAAATTTTGCATTTGTGTACATTATATCGAATACTAGATAAGTACAATCGTTCGTTTCTTCTTACAAGACTTCATTTCTTTATAAGTTGGCATAATTGGAGAAAACATTATATCGAATACGAGATTAATACAATCGTTTGTTTCTTCTTACATGACTTCTCTTCTTTATAAATTGGTATAATTGAAGAAAACATTATATCGAATACGAGATAAATACAATCGTTCGTTTCTTCTTACAAGATTTTCCTTCTTTATAAGTTGGCATAATTGAAGAAAACATTATATCGAATACTAGATAAATATAATCGTTCATTTCTTCATGACTTCTCTTCTTTATAAATTGATATAATTGAAGAAAAAATTATATCGAATACGAGATAAATATAATATAATCGTTCGTTTCTTCTTACAAGATTTTCCTTCTTTATAAGTTAGCATAATTGAAGAAAACATTAAATCGAATACGAAGTAAGTACAATAGTTCGTTTCTTCTTGCGATTTCCCTTTTTTATAAGTTGGCATCATCAAATGAAGAAAATATTATGTACATTATATCGAATACTAGATAAGTAACAATCGTTCATTTCTTCACACCTTGCAAGATTTCCCTTCTTTATGCTGGCATCATCAATTGAAGAAAACATTATATCTTACAAGATTTTCCTTCTTTATAAATTGGCATCATGAATTGAAGAAAACATTGTATCGAGGTAAGTATAATACAATCGTTCGTTTCTTCTTGAAAGATTTCTCTTCTTTATATGTTGGCATCATCAATTGAAGAAAACATTATAACGAGATAAGTACAATAGTTCGTTTCTTCTTGCGATTTCCCTTTTTTATAAGTTAGCATCATCAATTGAAGAAAACATTGTGTACATTGTATCTAAGTAAGTATAATACAATCGTTCGTTTCTTCTTGCAAGATTTCTCTTCTTTATATGTTAGTATCATCAATTGAAGAAAACATTATATCGAATACAAGATAAGTACAATCGTTTGTTTTTTCTTCCAAGATTTCCTTTCTTTGTAAGCTGGCATCATTAATTAAAGAAAACATTGTAAATTGTATCGAAATAAATATAATACAATCGTTTCTTCTTGCAAAATTTTCTTTCTTTATAAATTGGCATCTTCAATTGAAGAAAACATGTACATTGTATCTAAGTAAGTATAATACAATCGTTCGTGTCTTCACACCTTGCAATATTTCCCTTCTTCATAAGCTCGGATCATCAATTGAAGAAAACATTGTGTACATTACATCGAATACGAGTAGTAACTACAATCGTTCGTTTCTCGTCAATGTTTCTCGTTCGGTTGGTCCGTTGAAAGCAGCCTTTACGCCACGTTCGCGCGTACAATCGCACGAATAGCTTTTTTTCTCTCTGCACGTACACCGTGAAACAAGTATTTTCCTTTTTTTCCTTTTTTTCCTTTTTTCCCTCTCCTTCCTCCCGCGTGCTTATTGTTCGCGGATTTTTGCCACGCCATTGTTATCTCCTGTCCACGAGCACGTCGCACGGAACAATCGGTCCAAACATCTCTTTCTTTGTTCCACCGTGGAATTGGATCGGACGCCTGTGTGTTTTCGGCATCTATCGCCTCTTCCCTTTCTTAATCTCTTCAAGGACGAATTTATTAAGGCCACAGATGGAGATAATTATCGCCAATAATTTTTGCCAGAGGAAGTGTACGAACAATTGTATAACTATGTTATTCCCTCGCTTGAAAAATATATATCAATGGGATATTTTTTTCGAAAAAAAAAAAAAA
>NW_006263371.1:2124388-2126332 GCF_000469605.1 Apis dorsata
ATTTTTTTTCGTTCTTCGAAAATGAATTAAGGCGAGTATTCATTCGTGATGACATTTGTATTCGTAGCAAATATACTGCGAATTTTGCTTCGATCCAAAAAATCGAACGTACTTGCACACATTTGTTTGCAAACAAATCGGTAGCTTCGTTAAAAATTTTTATTATCGGACGGGGGATCGGGAAATTGAGAATTTAAATTGACCGAATTGAAAAATTTATGACGACAAGTTTATTATTTATTTTTTTATCGTAAAACGTATGCATCGAGCTTGTGATGGAATTAAATTAGTTACGATTATTTGTATAAATATTCGAACGATCGCTTCATTCGCATGGAAACGTAATTTCAAAAAATTCTGCGAACATGAATTGTATAATATTTTGCGCAAGTACGTAAAGAATTTCGCGATAAAAAAATTTTAATTCGTCATTATCAAAAACGAGACACTAGAAAAAAGTATCGTAAGTTGCGTAAGTGTTGTACACGCAACGATATATTATTATTTACAATATTCCAAGTGAAAATAAATATCGCTGCTGTGAATACAAATTATTTGCGCGTAAAATGTATGTTCATATATTTTCGTTTTCACGAGCAGCATGATATTCGAATAATCCTTTCGCGTAACCAAGCAATAAATTCGCGGATAATAGCACTCCAAAAATATTAATTCGACAAATTTTCGATATTAATTTATTCCAGACGCATATATCGCTCCATTTCATTTCGCTTCTCTTAAATGTATCTATCTATGTAAATTTTCTCCACTATCCGAATAAAATACTCTGCACGACTCTCTGAAAGAAAGTAAAATCTCACTCGAAATATCGAATGAATTATCTGTCGAAATTTTTACGACGAACGAAACTCGAGAGATAACTCGAGAGATTCTTCGAAGGATGATGCATGAAAAAATAAAAATAAAAAAAATATCTACTCTTTCGTTAGAAAAGTTTGTTAAAGTCCACAGTTCAGGGACAGAATGGCGCGCAATCCATTGGAAAAGAATAATATACTCAACGGTATATCGTTCCACCTGATCGATTCGAGATCTCGCGGTCGTCCAATCACCTATTGTTAACGTTTGATCAATGATTTACGTCGAATGGATTTGATCACTGGTCGAAACACCAGATGAAACATTTTCTTATTGGAAAATTATTCTCTTGACTCGTCGAAGGAAACTTTATTTGCGCGAAAATCTCGTTAAAAAATTTTGTTGCGTTGGCTATCGAGAAGAATTGGATTAAGTAAGAATTGGAAAGATCTCATCGATGCTTATGACAACTTAAAAATATCGTCGACTCGATTCGTTTTAAATACACTCGTCTAGTTTTTTCATATGGAAATCCCCTAGACGACGAAACATTTGCAGGGAACAATATTTTCTTATTCGAAAATTATTCTCTTAACTCGTCGAAGGAAACTTTATTTGCGCGATAATCTCGTTAAAAAATTTTGTTGCGTTGGCTATCGAGAAGAATTGGATTATCTAAGTAAGAATTAGAAAGATCTCATCGCTGTTTATGCCTATAACTTAAAAACATCATCGATTCGATGCATTCTAAATACACTCGTCTAGTCTTTTGACATGGAAATCCCCTAGATAATGAAACATTTGCAAGAAACAACATTTTCTTATTGTAAAATATTGTAAAATCTGGTTAAAAAATTTTGTTGCGTTGGCTATCGAGAAGAATTGGATTATCTAAGTAAGAATTAGAAAGATCTCATCGATGTTTATGACTATAACTTAAAAACATCATCGATTCGATGCATTCTAAATACACTCGTCTAGTCTTTTCACATGGAAATCCCCTAGATAATGAAACATTTGCAAGAAACAACATTTTCTTATTGTAAAATATTGTAAAATCTGGTTAAAAAATTTTGTTGCGTTGGCTATCGAGAAGAATTGGATTATCTAAGTAAGAATTAGAAA
>NW_006263371.1:2126395-2151713 GCF_000469605.1 Apis dorsata
TATCGATGCTTATGACAACTTAAAAAACATTGATTCGATTCGTTCTAAATACATTCGTCTAGTCTTTTCACATGGAAATCCCCTAGACGACACGCCCGAGTTAACCTAACGTAACCTAAGATGCGTTCTCCTCGCACATCAATTTTGCAATCTCGCGATAACGATTTCGTAGATTAAGATCATTAAACGTTATTCTGCAATAATTTTCTTCTCCATAAAATGAATTTCCGTGAACATTGGATTATTTAATAGTAATCACGTCGCATGGGGCATTAAGTGAAAGTAAATAAATTCGTTGGTGCGCTCCGCGGGGAATACTTTCTAATTTTCTTCCATGGATTTTGTTGGTTTTCGAGATCGATCGGCAACGAGATGAAATTCTAGTTGTATATAGTAGATCGGTGATTGGGTAGATTTTTTTCTTTTTTTCTTTTTTTTTTTTTTTTGGTTTCTAAAATGATTTTTCTTTTCGGTTTGTAAAATGGATACATCGAGATACGAAATTTATTTTCGAGCTAGGATTCGAATCGGTTTTTGGGATTGGATTTTTGTAGAGGAGTTGTCGATACTTGTTTTTTTTTTTGGAGAATCGAATTACAAGAGAAATTGACATCCTTTCTTGTTTGCAAAATTTTTGGAACGATTGGAATCCGTCATTTTTTTCAATTTCTTAGATGTAGAAAATTTGTATTCGTCCATTCTAATTGAAAAATAATATTATCTTTAATCTCAAGTAAAGTGTTGAGCGATGATCAGTTATCAAAAATAATTCTTAATTTGGTGTATAATGTATTCAAATTTCTGAAACGTGTTCGAATATGTTTCGCCAAGATATTTCGTATTCGAAATATAAACGAGCACAGTCACGAGATGGTGCACGTAAACAAAGAGCATGTCAACTTCGTATAATTTTAACCAACACGAAAAACTAAACTACTTTCGATCTTTCTTCTATATTCATGACATTCGCCCATTTTTCTTTTTTCAGATTTTAATAGTTAAAACCAAACTTCTTCGATAATTTACTACACTTTATTCAAAATTAAATCCCTTATTTAGATTTATTTCTAAGCTTTCGAAGGATATTTTCAATAACGAAATTCTCATAGGGAATTTGACGCTTATTAAATTAAAACTTTTATTTATATTTCTTACAATATTTCGCGCAATATTATCAATCGTTATGTAAACTTGTAACTGTATTTAATTAATAAGAGAATAATATCTTGCGTTTCCATTTATTATTATTTCAAACAGTGTATCATTTAGAAGTGTTTATAAGCGTTAAGTTGAAAGGATATCGTTATACTCGTCGACGATCAGTTTCAATCTGTTGCACGTATTACGAAGTCGCAACAAGCGGAAAATCTGAAGAACAAATACTGGCAACGGACGACAAATGGGAAGAAAAATGCTTGGAATCGGGATTGGATAGTTTTCATATCTGAATACGTGTTCGTTCTTTCGGTGTTCTATGATTCTTTTGAGGTTAAAGCGATCGAGTCACCGGACAATGTATTACAACGCGCGCTGTAAATTTGGCATGCTCTCTTTCAAGAATTGAGATTCGTAATTTTATCACGAAACATTGGAATTTATGGTAATTCGTTTCCTGAATTTTCGCTCTTGTGACTCTCAATTGATTGTTTGAGAGACAGATCTTTCGCTTCGTGTATTGTTGTTTGAACTTGTTGAATTATTATTCGCAATAATATTAATGTAATATAATATTTTAATAATTCGATATTTCACACGGTAATAAATTTTAACCCTATACAATTTGCATCGAATATAAATCCTTATAAAATCGATCAACTGAAACGTCTCTTTAAATTTTGAAAATTCTTTTTAAATCGTCTAAAACGATTTCCCTGAAACCATCCATCTAAATGTTCAAGCTTCTATTTTGTTCTCCAAATAGTAGAAAACCAAGAAAACCAGCCATTAGTTTAGCAAACACAACGCGGTGGACATTTCGATAATAAACTTTCTAATTCGTTTTAATCGAAAAATAAACCGAAAGTGCCGAGTGCAAACTGAAGTTAACCAAGAATCCAAGCAAAGAGGAAACTCGAGCAAACAGGGAGCACAGTTTGTTGGGAAAAAAAAAAAAAAAAAAAAAAAAATGAACACAGTCTGTTCTCGATTGCGTAACGAAATCGATTGCCAACTTGCTAACAGGAGTCACGAACTCGCATTTTTTCTAATTCGACGACCCATCCAAGTACCCAACGCTTAGCTTACGTAATCCGTGGTCCCGGAGGACACGACTTCCTGCCGATCCAACGTGGCAGGAATCGTTCTCAGTTTCGAGAGAATACTTCTAAATTCTCCTAAATTTTTCTATTTCCTCGATCTCCAACGTATGTTGCATTTTTTTTTTTTTTTTTTTTTTTATGTCTCTTAAGAAAGTGAAATTGGAAAACTTTGCAGAGATTAAGGGGATAAATCTAATTTTCTTTATCCTTTAGCTAAGGAGATAAATGATAAAACTTTGAATTCCTTGGGCAAAGGATAACAGATTTAGAGAAATTTTGTAGACAATTCTTGTAACATGGATGCAAGAATGCGAATATTCAATTATAATATGCTCTTTTTCTTCAATTGAAATGTATACTTCTCGTTTTTTTTTTGTTGTATTTTTGAGACATCGAATATTGAAATAAAGAAAAAGAGAGATAGTGTCCATGTGTGATGGTAGATTTATGGTTTGATATTTTTGAATTTGAATTAAAAAGCGACGAGAGAAAGAGATAAAGGCGATGAGAATGAAAATTGTTCTAGAATTCATCAATTTCGAAGCTCAAGTGCTTACTTCATACATTATTTCAAGATGTGGTCGTAAAATACGTTGCTATAGAGATTGCGTTTCCAATGTGTTTCATGTGAAAGAAATGCGTAGTATCTAGAAATATGGATGCAAATATGAGTCTACATTAAATGATCCTACAAGTATAAATACATACACATTCTTTTTTTCTAATTGAAATATACGCTTCTCCTTCTTCTTTTTTGTATTTTCGAAATATTAAATATTGAAATAAATAATAAAAAAGGAATGGAATTGACCTCTGCGAACCACAGAAAAAAAAATGTACACAGCGTTGAACATTGATTACAATAAACGTCTCTTCTTTAAAAATCTTATCTTATTGCGTTGGAAAAATTAATTTGCAATTTATGATATCTCTATTCGAATAAATTGTATTATACATCTCTTTCATCTTTGAAATTGGAAGGGCTTCGATGTCTTTGGAAAAATTGAAGCTTGCGAAATATGTCGTAATTAATTTCATCAATTTTAGTTTACAGGGTATCTCTAGAAAAACTCTAGTAAAATTTAATTTCGAGTAATTAACTTGAAAAGAGAGACTATGACTGCTCTAAAGCTCTTCTAACGTACGATTACTTTTTTTACTAGTCAGAAGCTTTTGAACTAGTAAAAGTAAAAAGTGCTCTGACGACATTAATGAAGACAGAGAGTAAGAGGATCGGAAAATTACTTCCAAAATTGTTTTAAAGAGTGAACAAGAACTTCAACATCATCAGGATGCATAGGGTTCGCATTTCGAACTGACGAAACTGCAGAAATTCACCAATAAAACACGTATATTAATTTTAGATGGAAACGAAAAGCAAGCAAAAATCCGATTATGGAGAGAAGAAGGCTATTTTTAACGCTTAAGAGTTCATCGAGATAACTCGTTAAAATTTGAGCAAATGGAATACATGTTCGAAAGAAGGAAACGAATTTCTTTTAATTTTTGGGTAACGAGCCCAAATTTTCGCTAAAAATAACGATTTCGAGCTTTTCGACGACGAAAATTACAGAGATGAACCGAATCCTATGGAAGAATTTTTTTTCTCTATGTCGAAATTGTTCAATGTTTATCAACAGATGAAATCGTCGCAAAATATTTCTGGATCCGAGCATTATAATTCGTGCGGATGAATCAGTACAAATCGCATTAACGTTATGCATAAGTTGGTGCAAATATTTTAATGAATTCCACGTTTCGATTTGTGGAGTTTCTGCAATTGGCATGTTTCGATGGATTTGTGAATTACAGTCGTTTCAAATGCAATCAGTGCGATCGTTTCGATGCAAAATTCGGGAATATTCGCATAATTTTGGCCGTGATACGCGTATTATTTTAATATTAATAATAACTATAGTTAGATATAGATGAAACAATGTAAAATATAGGTTATGTTCAAGTGTAAACGTATAAAATTTTGAATCTACTGATCAATTTATGAGAAATATTAAATCCCTTGCAAATAAATATAATTTATATATATATATATTTATTCTATTTATAATATAATTAATTATTTCTCATTATTTAATTTACATAAATTACGTTTTACAACAAGATTTGAACTTTTTCTTTATATTCGACAAATTCGATTTCAATCGAAACTAAAGTTGGAAGAATAAACACGGGAAATTTTTATTTAATTATTTTCTGGGTAAAAAAATTTTAATATATGAAAAAAGTTATCGTTATAGAGATTTTAAATATATATGTATATATACACGCATAATCAAGCAAGTTATATTATCCTGAGAAGTTTAATTTGCTCTATATAATAAAAATTACCGATCGATAATTGTTACTATAAAAATACATAACGCGTAATAAAATTACTCCGTTCTTTAATCGATTTAATAAATAAAGGGGAAAAACCGAATGGTGTTTTATTTGCGTTTAAAAAATTGATAATAAAATTTCGCGCGAAAATGAAAATTGAACATAATTTTCAAACGAAGGAACCGGAAGCACGGATAATGAGAGGAAGTTAACGAAAAGACTTCCGCGAGAAGAGAACTCTCTTCTTTATAACTTCGAACAATCTCGTCCTGATCTTTGCACAATACAAAAGACTCGCTACGTCAAATAATTTCAACGAATGAACGGGGCTAATAACTAATTATTCTCACTTAGTTTAGAACGTACATACTGTTGTAAAATTAAACGAATATCACATTTGTCGGAGAAAAAGAAACTTATGTTATACGTATCGTAAAAATATCATAGAAATATTTTAACGTTTAAAATATAAATATATTTTTAAATATATCGTATCTGTAATACGAAATTATTTGTAACGTAGAACTTATTTTGTAATATATACAGAAAAATTCCCAACATAAAGTTTTTAAAAATGAATTATTCATCTCATTGCAAAATATTACGAGGTTACTTTTCTTTATCTTTGCAAATTTGTTTTCTTTGGTATTGCGCGATTATAACGATGCGATTCGAGAAAACATTATAAAAATTCTATTCACTATTGTCACTTTGTTTGAAATATTATTAAAACAGGCAAACTAAAGAGGCATTACATTCATAAGAATAGATTCATAAAGATCGACATAAAAGATTTACCTTGTCATCACTTTACATATTTGTATTATTCAATATATACTACTTCCGGTTTCTTTCACGTTCATGTGATTACGTAGTAATTGTTGAAATTTTGCGATTACGTGACTCACAGCATTGATATTAATATTCTAAATATACTTATAGATTCATATATATATATACTATAAATTTTAAATGATAAATAACGACGATATAATTACTGTCTATGATTTCGAAGATTAAAAGATAAAAGATAAGCACGCACACGAGACACTTGCTGAATGTCGCGATTTGCAATTATTTACCCAGCAACCCTTGCGAACAATATGGAGGAAAGGAAAAATGACTCGCGAGAGTGACAATACACCATTTACATTTACCAAATTATATAAAATAGCGTAAAATTTTCATATCATAAATAATTTTTTAATTTATGAATTAAATTAATACGCATATTTTATCGAATATTTTTCTAATTAACAATAATTTTGTGATAAAGTATAATATTTGACACTTGTAAAGATACCACAAATGACAGATCGTGGGAAAATTGCGCAACTGTATGAGTTATCACTCCCCTTTTTTCGGAGCAAACGAATATAACGCGTAGTATATGCATCTCGTTTCCCTTTCCTCCTATTTGCCGTGTCAGAAAAAAAGTGCTATGTTTCGCGCTTCTATCGGTCAACAAAGCCGAGAGAATGAGGATGAAAAAAAAAAAAAAAACGAACGCGTGATACAGACATAAAAGCCACGAGATACATGCTCATTCCACCGTAGTAGCTTTAAAAACAAAAGTGTCTCGCCTGCGGCCTATACAAAATCAAATAGAAACATAATTTTCACACTCACGTGATCTGTTCGTCCTCCGATTTTCTTCTCTCCTAATTAGACGCGCGTTCGCCGGTGTGTCAACACACACACGGCGATAGAAATAGGACACACACACTCAAATACGCACTACGCACAAGACAACGGCGGGATTCCGATTATAATTGGATTCTAATCACCACATGAATCATTAGAAAAGATAGGTTAAACGCGAAAAAATCGAACGCACGCCGCGATTCGAAGAACGAAGCTACAAATTTGATTCACTCTAACTGACTAGCTTCGTTTTTTTGACACGCGCGACTAACGAACGATTTTCAAGCGCAGGACACGACACGCGCATCAACCGCTGTACGCGACTGACTGACTGACTCGGCCGACGGGAGGCGCGCAGAGAGAGACAAGGAAAGAGAGTAAGAGAGCGACGAGGAAACACGACGAGGAAACGCGACGTATCGCCAGGCCGATTTTCGCCACTCACCGCTGTGACAATCGCGCGGATGGCTAGTGGTAGATGAATGAAAACACAACACGTCCTTTCAACCGCGTGCTTTTCGCGCGAATTTGCCCACCACCGATACACAATCACACAAACATGCAATCCGAACGACGAACGGCCCGAGCAAGGAGGCACGAAAACTACCCGCGCTGCGGCGCTGCTGGCTCGCTCGGCCCTGGCCGATCCTGCCCGAGTAAGTACGAAAGCGCACGAGTCGGAGCATCACGCGTCGAACTCTTTTAATTTACCGGGCACGCTTCGGTTTAATCCTTCTACATATTTCTTTATCGTTTCTTCGCGGTATTTAAACAGGTTGATTTATTGTTTTTGTGTGATGTGTATCGTGAATGTAATAGACAAATGGATTGGGGATGAATGGTAAAAAGTGAATGACGAATAAATGGTGAAATGAACGACAAGGTGAGATTGTATAATAATTATATAAATAATTGATGTTTTCAATTACTTACGATCTGATTGGAATAATATGTATGTATATGATGTAATTTTGTAAATAATTGCAATAATACTAGTGATAAGATAGAATAGTTGTTAAATAAATGTAATTCAAGTTAAGTTCAGATATTAAGTAGTATAGGTCAATCGTAGAAAATCTAGGTTATGTTGCACATTCTCGATTACAATCACATACAATTATATATGTCAAAATATCAAATTAATTATGTTATTTTCATTCATTAGCACAATAAAATTTTTTTACCAAAAGTTTTTATTATTTTTTGTAATTAAAATAATTATACTTTTATGTTTATAATTATAATAGAAATATAGCAATATAATCATGATATATATATATAGAATTACATCATACATTTTTTATATTATTTTCTTTCAGCTTTTGTAAAATATATATTTTCATACTTTTTCATATTTATTATTTCATTTCCAATTAATTTTCGTATTCCATATTTTATATATTAATTTAATCTTTTAAAGGAAACTCGAGCGTAATGTACTTTCTTGTTAATAAAAGACATTCTCTTTGATTTTAAACTTCTCAATTTTCATTTAATTCATTTTCTCCGATGGAAACTTTTAGTATAAAATTACCAGATTTATCGAAGCGTCTTCGAACTTTATCAATCACTTTATTTCAAAGTTTTTATTTTTATAAGTTTTATTTATAGCATTTTTTTTCAATTTAAAAATAAATCAATTTAAAATATCTCTGCCCGTTACTCAATATTTCTTTTCTAACCAGAATGGCAAGATATTATAAATTCAATAAAAACAATATCACAACATAGTAGTAATCCTATTCCTTTTCAAAACTATAGCTTCTTTTTCACTAGGAATTATTTCCTTTGTAAAGCGTAAAACGTTCATAGAAATTGCATCGAATATACTTTAAAGTTCTTTCAGTATTCATCCATGCAAAAAAAACAGAAAAATAATACAAAAGTAAGTAAGAATGTAAAGAAATAAAGAATAATACCATTATTCGATATTTTATATAATTCATCAGCGACGACAAAAAAAAAAAAGAAAAAACGATTATATCTTTTGCTTTAAAAACATTCATAGAAAATAGAGAAACTCGTCTTGCCCAAATGGCGAAAAAATTATCATTTCTATTTTATTTTTCCTTTCTAAAATATTTTTCTATTAAGTAATAGTTTATAGTATTTTTAAAAATTCTACTAATTCAGAGTTTATTTTCAATATAATGAAATTATTATATACATCGAAACATAAAAAAATTATTTATTATCTCACATAAAATATTTTTATTAATAAAATGTAGAATAATCTTTTTTTAATCTTTTTAATATATTTAAGTATAAAAACAAAAAATTGATATGAATTTATTAGTGAATATTTTTACTGAATTCTTCAAATTTATTCGAAAAAATACCCTACTTTTAATATAAGATATTCTAGCATAAGAACTTAAAACTTTTTCTCGAATCGAGGAATCTTTTTGTATTATCGACTTCAATCTAAAATTCTTTGTTTTCATTTTCGTAACATGACTTGTTATTTCTAGAACAGATTCTACATAAAAATATTTCAAATTCTTCAGATCTGTCGGCGAAAAGAAAACAAATTTTACATGTTCATATCAAGTCCGATTCAACCCGACGTAAAATCTTTTCTAAAAATCCACACACGACTTAACAACATATTTCATCGATTATTTACAAAATATAAATTTGATATTTGAAAAATTGTATTTGCAAAATTCAAGGTTTTTTTATCATTTCATTTGAAACAAAATAAAATTGTTATACGTTTAAAAGTGGATATAAAGATACGAATAAAATAATATTAAATTCCATTTCTCCAGAAGAAACTTATTTTTATCATTTTTGCTTCTACTTTTACATTCTTACGTTTCTCGACAATCCAGAAACGAGTGTTTCTCAATCCAAGATTTCAAATTCGATTATGGATCAATGAAAAGTTGAAATACGTTATATGCCGGGATAAAATGAAACGATTATTTAGAAAAAAAAAAAATATTTCCAAGTTTCCATCGAAATTACGTTATTTTTATTTCTCTCGCAATTCTAATATTTACTAATTTCGTGTTGGAACGAAATATCAGATCGTAAAGATATTACCAGATGTTGCACAGCCTGTAACCATTGATCACGTCGCCACCATTAACGTTCCTTTTTTTTTTTTTTTTTTTCCATTTTCATCCAACGAGGACAACAGTCAATCCATAACGAGAAACACGTGATTCCAACGCCTCGAACATTTCTCACGATTCGAATAATTGACGTCGTGCATTCATCATCCGATACATAATTATATCATTTACAGAAATATGTATCATTAGACACGCAATCATTTAACGAGCGATCCGACACGCGCGAGTGGAGGAAGAAAATGCCTCGATCGATCGTTGAGAAATTTTCTGAAGAATTTTTATTCATCCCTTGAATCGATTCCGCAAAAAAAAAAAAAAAAAAAAAAAAAAAAAAGAATGAGAATTACTTCCGACGTTAGACACAATAAATTATTGTCCATTAATTACGTAATTTGGAACAACGTGTTTTCTTTATCGATGATCGTAGGCCACGTAGGAAGAAACGATCGTAAATTCTCCACTTCCAATAAATCAATCGAGTGATTCAGCAATCCGTGCCGACATTGAGAATTGGTATGATCGTAATGTAAAACACACGTTTAAGCTCGCATAGAATTATTATTGGATATTTACAACATTTTTAAACTTTGTAGTTATTTATTGGAAAGCAAAAAAGCAAAAAGGAAGAAAAAAGGAGAAATTAATCGAAGATTTTCGAAAGAACGTTTCGAGGAATTTATACAACGTCATGTTGACGTGATGAAATTCATATTTGAATTCACGAGGAATTATTGTTCCGCGTTTATTAGAATTTTCGAGTTTTAATTATTAAATTAATTGAACGGAGGAAGCAATAATAAAAAAAAAAAGGAAGAAGGAATCAATAATCGAAGATTTTCGAAAAGCTTTCAAGGTATAAATTATCCGTTTGATGGACAAGAAAGGTTAGAGGAGGAAATCGCGGGAATATCGGAGAAATCTATGCTTTCAACTCGGGCGAAAAGTATTCGACTCTTTTCTTCTTCGAGAAGAGCTAGCGGAAAGTTTTGATTCTTTGAAAAACTTTCCTAGGAAAAGTTCTCGATCTACTTATCCGGGGAGAAAATTTTTTCGTTTGCGCGAGAGGCGCAAATTTTCACGAAATAGGACGATTTTCAAGAAACTACGTTCCCGATTTTTTATTTACTTTTAAAATAAAATATCTCGTCCCCCAATTGTGGACCATTTCAGAAATGATTATTCGTCAGAAACAAATCTTGAAAGTTCAATAAAGAATCTTTGAAATCGTAAAAATCTTTTCTAAATCTTAGAATGGTTTAATGTAATGTAACATAAAGCAGAGCAGGATCCAATTAAGATTAAACAAAGTGACAGATAAAAATTTAATAAAATAAATATTTTATCCTGAATTATAGACTGTTATATTTAATTATAGAAATGATTCGTGATCTTGTCAGAAACATTAAAACTTTAACAAAGAATCTTTGAAATGATAAAAATCTTTTCAAAACTTTTAGAGTGGGTAGTTTAATGTAATATAATATAAAGCAGAACAGAATACAAGTGAAATTAAACAAAATGACAGATTATTCATTAGAAACTCTGTCAGAAAAACATCCGTTAAAAGTTTAAAGAATCTTTGAAATTGTAAAAATTTTAGAGTGGGTAGTTTAATGTAATGTAACATAAAGCAGAACAGGATCCAATTAAAATTAAACAAAATGACAGACAAATTTAATAAAATAAATATCTCATCCCAAATTATAGACTATTTTAAAAATGATTATTCATAATCTTGTCAGAAACATTAAAAACTTTAACAAAGAATCTTTGAAATGATAAAAATCTTTTCAAAGTCTTGAAATGTTTAGTTTAATATAATATATATATCAAAATAGAATTCAAATGAAATTAAACAAAATGATAGACAAATCTAATAAAATAAATCTCATGCTGAATTGTAGATTATTTTAGAAATGATTATTCATAATCTTGTCAGAAACATTAAAACTTTAATAAAGAATCTTTGAAATGGTAAAAATCTTTCCAAAGTCTTGGAATGATTAGTTTAATATAATATATATATCAGAATAGAATTGAAATGAAATTAAACAAAATGACAAACAAATCTAATAAAATAAATCTCATGCTGAATTGTAGACTATTTTAGAAATAATTATTCATGATTTTATCAGAAACATTAAAACTTTAATAAAGAATCTTTGAAATGGTAAAAATCTTTTCAAAATCTTGGAATGGTTAATTTAATATATATATCAGAATAGAATTAAATGAAATTAAACAAAATAACAAATAAATCTAATAAAATAAATCTCATGCTGAATTGTAGACTATTTTGACCGTTTATTTTATGATTATTCATAATCTTGTCAGAAGCATTAAAATTTTAATAAAAAATCTTTGAAATGGTAAAAATCTTTCCAAAGTCTTGGAATGGTTAGTTAGTTTAATGTAGTATAATGTAGACCAGAATAGAATTCAAATGAAATTAAACAAAATAATAGACAAATCTAATAAAATAAATCTCATGTTGAATTGTAGACTATTTTAGAAATGATTATTCGTTAAGAGTTCTGTCAGAAAAACATTCGTTAAAAGTTTAACGGAGAATCTTTGAAAAATCTGGTAAAAATCTTTCCAAAATCTTAGAATAGTTAAACGTAATATAGACCAGAACAGAATCCAAGGCGAAGTTAAACAAAATGAGGTATCCTTCTCGAGGACACGAAAGCAATTAGGATGACTCGCTTAATAATTTCTGATGGTCCCGTGCAAACTTGCAACCTACCAAATTACATTTACCAATATTGCAGCGTGTTGATATCCGCTGGTTTTCCCGTCAAAACGTTTAATTAACGCCACTACTTGCTACAAGCACAGACAGCTATGAGTATCTCGTCGATCCGTAATAAACGCGTTGTATAATTAAACGTGAACAGTAAATCGTGAAACTTTCCCGTTTATTTTATATTAAAAAACGTTCAACGTCGTAACAATTACACCCCTAATTGTAACATCCATCAAAATATATTTATATCACTGTTCAAACAAAAATCTCCAAAGTAAAATTGTAGAAACACAAAATTTTCTTTTCCAACTTCGTTAATCGATATCTCGATAATTATTTACAAAAAAATCCTTTTCTTTGACATCCATCAAAATATATTTATATCACTGTCCAAACAAATTTAATTATTAAATAATTAATTATTTATATAAATTATTATTATAAATAATTATTATATATAAATAATTATTTATAATTATTAAATTTATTTATTAAATCTTCAAATATAAAATTGTAGAAACGAAATTTTTCTTTCCAATTTCGTCAATTAATATCTCGATAATTATTTACAAAAAGATCCTCCTCTCTGATTTCGATTAGGTTAATTAAGCTAGGTTAAATTTGATGTTAGATTGATGAGAGATTTTTAAAAATTCAATCATTATTTATAAATATTATAAACAAAAAATAAGAATTATCAATTTGAATTAATTTATTATCTCTATCGTGAACAATTAATATTAAAATTTTCGTTGCCACGATTCTAGATAAAATTTATTACAAAGTTGACAATTTTTTACGAATATTTCAAGAATTGAAACGATATCTTATCAATGACCATCATTAAAGTTAGTCGAAATATTTTTTAAAAGAACGTTATTCTGTGTAAAAAGAAAAAATATTTAAAGAATATATAAAGAATATTTATTCCTTGGACGTGCAAATTTATCACAGAAGACACGTTCCAGTATCGTGACGATAGTTACATGAAGTCACACACCGATAAATTCGGTGCATTCGCGCACCGAAGAATGTCATTGATACGCATAATCATTGTACTCGTATCAAGTCGCGTAACTGTTTCCTCTCCTCTTGTGTATTTTCTCATCTTTCACCGCGTCGATCAATCCTAACCTAAAACTCCTCTTTACACCCGTGTCGTGTATCCTCGTGTCGTGCCACTATCGAGTATCAATATGGGCGTTGCTTGCTTTCCAAGTATTACTCTTGGGAGTTTATGCATCGGCGCCAATGTCTTATCTATTATTTCGAGACAATTTTGAAAATGGTTTCGTAAAATGGCCTTCAAAGCTGTCGTTGCTTGCGTTGCTCTCGATGCCTTATTTTCTTTACCTTTGGGAATGGGGATAGGATGATAGATAAATAGTTGATAATTGATAGACATGGTAATTCATTTACAAAAATTATCTCGAAAATTTTGTACAAAAGATTTGATAAAAAAAAAAAAGAAAAGAAATTATTAATAGCTTCTATGTTTGTTCAAAAGATTTATTTATTTTTTTTTTTTTTTTCTTCATATTGATATAAATGTTGTCTGGTGAAATTCCTCAGTTTAAAGGATTTAATTATGCTTTACAAAAATATAATTACGAATAAAAGGGGAATAATTTAATTTATAAAACAATTTACTAAACAATGAAAATGAATATTTTTCTGAAATTTATTTTTTTTAAAAAAGTTTAATAAATTTGAAAAACGATCGATTAATTTTAAGATTATTTATTATACTATTTTTCATAGAAATGAAAACATCGAACGTTTGAATCGTCGCGCACAGAATTTTATTTTTTATTAGTTAATTTAAATATATTTATAATACGCTTTTTAAAATATCTTCATTCCTTCGTCGAATCATAAATTTCACTTCAAAAAATATTTCAACTTTACAAAATATTATCTTGTAAATCAATTATCTTAATATCGATAAATAAAATGTTTTAAAAAAAAAAGAAATATATATTAAAATATCAGATGACTTTAATGAACCGTTAATTCGTTCCAAATTAAACGAGAGAAGAGGATATTAAAAGTATCTTAAACATCCGCTTAGTATAATCTTATTTTACAGTAGATATACACATATATAAAAGAGATAAAATTTTAATATTAAATACCTCGTAACGTTTTCCGTGCAAACAAGAAAAGTTCGAACGAATAAATAAATAAGATCCAAGATCTTAGAAAAATTATATTCTCTCAAAGAAATACGAAAATTTTTCAAAAAAAAAAAAAAAACTAACTCGATCAAATCATCAAAAAATTTGAAATATATATGTATAATTTAAATACGTTGTTAAATGCAACGTATATCAAAAGCTAATGTGCGATCGAAACACGTTTTCATTCGATTAACAGTACTCTGCGTGAATTTCTAAGAATTCATTCAGAGAGAAATCGAACGTCACTTATAAAGAACCTCGGATCTTGTCTGTACCACCTGAAACACTCGTCGTTCATATTAAGCAGTCCAAGTTCGATCACCTTGTTCGAGGAGTTCGTTCACTCTTATAACACACATCTATATTTACAAGAGAAGAAGAGTATTAAAAGAATCGAGTTGTAAAACAAAAAAAGAAATGTATCCATTCCATCCACTGTCGAACAAACATTCCAATCTTTTTCTTCTTCTTCTTCTTCTTCTTTTTTTAAATTTAATTTAAGCTCAAAATAAAATATTTCCTCGAAAAAGTTGAGAAAAGAAATTCAAAATCAAATAATTACTCCAATCCAATCGATATTTATATCAATATTTGTATGAATATTTTTTATCGATCCTTTTTTGTTGTTTAATCACGATCATTTATCTCGTAATTTACAAGCTCGATTAAAAGCGATGGTCGAAATTCTGAGCGTGTTATTTATTTTTTTTTTTTTTCACCTCGCGTGGATCGAATAGTCGGATGATATAATTACCGGTATGGCGTCACCTGTACACACGAGGCAACACCTGTTAAACACACACAACGCGCGGTAATCACGAAAGTCTGTCACATTGAGTACACACACATACGCGCGCGCACGCACACACGAGCAGGCATAATGTTCGGTCGAGGGAGAATCGCCGTGGACGAGGAGTGTCCCCCCCTCCGAGAGTCGTCTTCTTTCGGTCTACGTTACGGCTTAATAGGATTAAATGTCTGCGCCACGTTAACTGCATTATGGGCACGTGGCATACGATATTCGAGACTGAATTCTCAGTGATCTCGGATTTGGAAGTTTGGGTTCGATTGGCGGGAAAGTTTCGTTGCTTTTTCATTCTGGTTAATTGATTCTAACTATTTGAATATATGTATTTATCGAATAAGTATTTGTTTACACGAGATACTTTTAGAGAATCGATTTTTGAAGGGTAAAGCGAAAATTTTTAATTTTTTTTTTTTTTAAATTATGGTCAATTTAAGTTTCTAGAAGCAAGTTGAAGGTATGATAAAAATAGAAACGAGAGAGAAATAAAGAAATTATTACAGAAAAATATCGATTGAGAAGTTTTTTGGTAAAATTTAAGTTTTCTTTAGAAGAAGACAGAGGTGATGTGATAGAGTCCAGTTTAGTGATCCTGGTTAATTAATTCTAAATTATTCGAATATGTGTGTATGTCGAATAAGTATTTGTTTACACGAGATACTTTTGAAGGGTAAAACGAAAATTTTTAATTTTCCTTTTTTTTAATTATTTAAGTTTTCTTTATAAGCAAATCGAAGGTATGATAAAAATAGAAACGAGAGAGAAATAAGGAAATTATTACAGAAAAATATTGAGAATTTTTTCGGTAAAATTTAAGTTTCTTTTAGAAGAGGATAAAGAAGATATGACAGAGATAGAGTCCAGTTTAATGATTTTGATTAATTAATTCTAAATTATTTGAATATGTCGAATAAATATTTGTTTGCACGAGATACTTTTGAAGGTAAAACGAAAACTTTTAATTTTCTTTTTTTTTAATTATTTAAGTTTCCTTTATGCAAATCGTATGACAAAAATAGAAACAGGAGAGAAATAAAGAAATCATTACAGAAAAGTATCGATTGAGAATTTTTTTGGTAAAATTTAAGTTTCCTTTAGAAGAGGACAGAGGAAGTCTGATAGAGATAGAGTCCAGTTTAGTGATCTTGATTAATTAATTCTAAATTATTTGAATATGTCGAATAAGTATTTGTTTGCATGAGATACTTTTGGCTGAAGCGAAAATTTTTAATTTTCTTTTTTTTTGAATTATTTAAGTTTCCTTTAGAAGCAAATCGAAAGTATGATAAAAATAAGTATTTGTTTACACGAGATATTTTTAGAGGATCGATTTTTGAAACGAAAATTTTTAATTTTCTTTTTTTTTTTTTTTTAATTATAGGCAATTTAAGTTTCTTTCCTAAGAAACGAGAGAGAAATAAGGAAATTATTACAATAAAATATTGAGAATTTTTTCGGTAAAATTTAATAAATTAAAATTTATTTCCTTTAGAAGTGGACAGAGAAGATGTGGCAGAGATAGAGATAGTCCATTTCAGCTTCTCGAATAATTATTTTTATAATTTTCTATAATTCCTTACCTCTTTCTATATATATATTAATTTTATGAAAATATTCAATGCTAGCTTCGTGATCTGAATCCTAAAAACTCGGTTGTTGTCCGTTATCCATTCCATTGTATTTAAATTGATAGTCGCACAACGCGAATTTCAATTTAATTTATCATTATTCAAAAATGTATAGCTAAAAATGAACGGGAGAAAGAAATTTTCGCGCGTGGGAAAACGATTTTAACCGCGTTTTTTAACCGCCGCCGATCGGCGAAGCGTCAGGAAAATTAGCAAGTTTCCGGTTGAGGCTCATTTAAAATTCGATGAAAATGAAGTTAAAAACGGCGGGCGAATTTGGAATTCAAATTCCACTGCTGGTAAAAGAGAAGTTCTTTTAAAACTTGCGCGATTAAAAACCTTACTGCTGACTTACTAATTCCTCGCTTGCAGTATTTTTTTTTTTTACAATGATTAAAATTTTAACGTCGAGTCATTTTATCCGACACGAATTTACTCGTCGTCGATTATAAACAAACAGTTATTTTCGATAAACTGCGAGACGCTATTCGAACAATTTATTATTTATTTTCTTTTCTTGAAATTACATTATCGACTTTTTACCGATGGATAATTTCGATCGTTCTCGCCAGCACGTGTTCGTTAAGAAGATTCACGAAACGTGAGGAATTCCAGGATTTTGGCATCGCTTCAAAAGTAAGTTTTGTGATAATCTCGTATCGACGTGCCTCCGTGACAAAACAAGAAAAGAAATCCGTCAAGGACGAGAAACAAGAGTGAAGATTTAAGGAATAAATAAAGGTATTTACAAGTTACGTTATTAATTATAATTTCAAATGAGATTATTTAAATCGTCTTAGTTAAATAAAATCGAATTGAAACAGGATAGAATTGGAATTTCAATTTATCTGGATTAAATTACGGTTTAATTTCGGATCGAATCAATGAGACAATTTATTTATAAAATCATTGATCGTTTTTTTTTTAATTCCGTTGAAAAAATGAATATTATTCGACCGAAAGCGTTTTTTTAAAATTTTATGGAATTTCGATCACATTTTTATTATGAGTATTATTTGAAAATTGTAATATTATTTGGTCAATGGATTTAATTTAACAGTATAAAAATACGTTCCAAGTGTTCGAGTTATTTGAGTTGGAGAAGTGTTTGAAAAGCGTGCAAAATTTTGATTATTATTACGCTCGCGCCACATGTGAACTGGACTATGTTTACACGGAAAGAATGCAGAATTTTAATGGCGAAGGCCGTGGCACGACGTTTTAACGTGTCTTCACAGTTGATGACAAACGATCCTCGTCGTTTAAAACTAATTTCTGCGAATATTCTCCCACTTGGCAGAAGCGCTCGGTTGATCGAATAATTTTGGAATTCTATAAATATTTCGAAACTGTTGTTTCATTAACGATCCAATAATATCGGTCTAAGTAACAAAAAATTTCGTACCTATTTCTACCTCATCTTTGCGTATCTTTGTATTAGAATTTCAGTAAATATTTAAATATTGGAAGAAGAAAAAAATTGTTAAAATAGGTTAAGATTATGCTATTTTTTGAGGAAATTTAATTGAAAAATGAATATGCAAATAAAGCGCAGAGGTTTTAATGAGATATCGAAAACAAAACAAAAAGTATCTACAATCCTTGGAATGTTCAAAAGTGGAGAGAAAGATAAATACTAATTTGCATAAATTCCTAACCTGGTTATCTTAGATATGACGCACAATTAATGCATTTGCATATGTTACGTTACACTCACTTACGAATGGATAAAACAATATTTTCTTAATAGACACTCAGTCGATCGATTTCTTGACTATGCATTTGAATTCATCAATTTTGAATATATAATATAGTCGGTTTGATTGAAATAGATGCAAAAATAGTGAAAGCAATTACCAGTCGCAAAAGGGATTTTCTAATCGGTGAGAAAAAGTTATTTTAAAAAAACTTTTCATCGTAATAAATACGCGTCAACACCTAACCTTTACATCCAACCTTACCCTAGATATCTTTAACTCGCGAATTAATTATACGTAAATAAATTTTATTTAACAAACTTACGGATACGAGTTGCACGCAACTTTTTTATTTTTCAATTATACCCTTGTATACCCGCGTAATAAATAATAAAGTATTGGACGAGGATTAATTATTCGTGTGTAAACAGAGGAAAGGAAGAGGTTCCTCTGCCGTTGGCGTGCAATCGTCTCTGAGAAAGTGCAAACAAAGAAGGAAGGTGCAAGGAAATTGAATAGCAAGCGAACAACCACAGAGAGGTTCATCGTTTGCTCGTGACTAGATCTGCTCGCGAGCAAAAGGATTTTAATGATTTACCCGATAGACCGTGCCTCGGATTTCCACCGAGTGGACAGTCCCTGTGATTGCGCCCTCTCGTTAAAAGAGAGACTTCGTGAAACCTTCCCTCTTTTCTTCTTTTTACGCGGGGATAACAAGGACGCCTCGTATTCCAGACACACGGAAATGAGATTCTCCTTGTCACCTGTTACAATCTGTTTAATCTCGACCATTTCGGTCTTGAAATTTGATTCTTGTGTGTACGTAGAAAATAAAAGATTTGCAATTTATTTCGAATTTAATAAATATTCAAAATTCACTTTGGAATATTGTATATCAACTTCTTTTTATAGATGTTGATGTAGTTTCACTTGGATCGATAGATTTCGAAGTTAGAAACTCCTAACCTATAACTTTTTGGTTAATTTTTTCGTATATATTTGATCTATGATGTATATGCTATTCAGTTTAGAATATTATATATCAACTTCTTTTTATAGATTAATGTAGTTTTATTTGCATCGATAAATTTCGAGGTCCTAACCTAATTTTTTCGTTAATTTTTTCGTATATATTTGGTCTATGGTATATATGTACTTTAGAATATTATATATCAATTTTTTATAGATATATAACATAGTTTCACTTGCATCGATAAATTTCGAAGTTAGAAACTCCTAACTTAACTTTTTGATTAATTCTATATTTTTGGTCTACATGCTATTTACTTTAGAATATTATATATCAACTTCTTTTTATAGATATTAATGTAGTTTCACTTGCATCGATAGATTTCAAAGTTAGAAACTCTTAACCTAACTTTTTGATTAATTCTATATTTTTGGAGTATATACTATTCACTTTAGAATATTATATATCAACTTCTTTCTATAGATATTAATGTAGTTTCACTTGCATCGATAGATTTCAAAGTTAGAAACTACTAACCTAACTTTTTAGTTACTCTATATTTTTGACCTATGATATTCACTTTAGATTATTATATATCAACTTCTTTTTATAAATGTTAACGTAATTTCACTTGCATCGATAGATTTCGAAGTTAGAAATTTCTAACCTAACTTTTTGATTAATTCTATATTGGTCTATGGTATACATGCTATTCACTTTAGATTATTATATATCAATTTCTTTTTATAGATATTAATAATTTTATTTGCAGATAGATTTCGAGGTCCTAACCTAACTTTTTCATTAATTTTTTCGTATATATTTGGTTTATGGTATATATGCACTTTAGAATATTATATATCAATTTTTTATAAATGTAACATAGTTTCACTTGCATCGATAAATTTCGAAGTTAGAAATTCCTAACCTAACTTTTTGATTAACTCTGTATTTTTGATCTATGATACTATTCACTTTAGAATATTATATATCAACTTCTTTTTATAAATGTTAACGTAGTTTCACTTGCATCAATAGATTTCGAGGTAACCTAGCCTTTTGGTTAATTTTATATAATATTTTTGGTGTATATGCTATTGCTATTAATAAATAATTTATATTTACTTCTCTTTTCCTTTGTCTTTTTGGTAATAATCGAAGGTTTCGTAATGTTTTTGAATTTTTCATAAGTGTGCAACTAGGAGAAAGTAACGAGAATAAATTGAATATTAAAAGAGAAACGAGTTTTTCACGAGTCAACTGAGAATATAAAACGTACGTCGTTTTTAAATTTTTTAAATTTCACATTTGAGATGCCATAACAATAACTTTCACGATAATTCGAATACCTCGAAGCACATTTTTGATTCAATAATTCCACAAATATTCATCGCGCTCTCTAAAAATACAAAAATGCTCGTGCTGCTTTAAGATCGAAGAAAAATAATGAAACTCGATTTCAAAATTCGAAATCTTTTGCCTAGAAAATTGCAATTTGGAAAAGAAACGGGCGAGAAATCCTCGTTCAATTATCGGAAACGATCTCAGCTTTCCTGCAATTGGAATCAAAAAGTAGAGGGCAACGAAGTTTCATTTCGAAACGAATCAATCTCCTCCAGAAGATCGACGAGGTCCGGCTTACTAATCCAGCGCCCGACTAATCGTGTTTTAAACGTTTTCTCCAGCTCGTGCGAAATTAATGGAGTAATTCTTCCCGTAATGGAATTTTCTGCGTCGAAATCGATACCCATAGTCCGAATCGTTTTCGTCTAACGCAATACCGATATTTCTCCACGTCGCTCTCGATGCACGTATCCATCGAAATTGCTATCCTTTTTTTCTTAAAAAAAAAAAAAAAAAAAATAGAAAGAAGATAGACGAATTGAAAAAAGAGAATAAAAATAAATCATCGATCTACGAGTCTTCCTTTCAATCCGATTTGAATTCGATTGTCATCGATGCGATGGAAACATCGATTTTTAATCGAGGCTCGCCTCGATAGATGGAAAGATTTGGGAAAATTAATTAATCTGCTCTGTTCAACGTCCGCGAGTATTAATTATGATTTTTTTCGGGGATTTGGAAATTGGATTCGATCGAAAACGGATTAGATCCGGATTCTTCGATATCTCGATGAGCTTCGAGTTAATAATGGTGGCCTCGATTCATTGCTTACGACGATCTATTTATAAAGTAAATATTTATTTATAAAATAAATATATTATTTATTTATATATAATTTATTTCTACTTTAATCTCGAAAATAATTAATTCATCTTTCCTTTCGAATTTACATTATCGATCAAGATACAAGATAATTAGAGATAAAATCGATCTCTTCGATAATTCGAAATATCTTCCTTAAGAACAACCCTTATTTTGCTCGTTAAATAATCCCCTTGTGTAACCCATAATAATTGCAAGTCAAGTCGATTCCTCTAGCAATTTTCTAATAAGTGGATCGGTTTTACGTAACGATAACAACCATCCAACGAGATAGAGAATGGGGATAAGGGGCTAAACTCTCCCTTGTGAGAGATTTTCTTTGAGGGCGCATCGATCGCGGTATCTGTAAAATGTTATTTACCTTCGGCCACCGCTCCATGCATCTTCGTCGAAAAGCGTTATCGACATGCTGTATCGTGTACACATACGTCAGAGAAACCGTAAATACTTTTATTCGAAAGGAAGAAAGAAAGGAAGAAATAAAAGAATGGGTTCTTTTCCTTTTTTTTTAACGTGAAAGGAGAAATGGAATCGTGAAAATTGTGAATTGTGAATGAAATTGTTGAATGATAGAGGATGGACTTTGCATCATTCTAGTGATTCGAAAGTTATTTAAATTTTTTTTAAACGTCGATCATCTTCAATTCAATTTCAATTCTTTCCTAATTCATCTTCAATTTTTTCTCAGCCAAAATCGTGTCTCTTATTTTGAATTAAAGGGATATTTTTTGGATAGAATTTTGTTCTCTTATTTTTCCTCTTTTGATCTAAAATCGTTGATTAAATTAACGCTTTTTCGATATTGGGAAGAAATTAGAAAGGATAAGTTTTTTCAATTATGAGAATAATGAAAATTGCGAGAGAAAAATTTGTTATTTTTTATTTTCAATCAAGATTCTATTTGGTTTCGCCTTGGAATTTATTATTAACGAGAGAAACAAATGGTTTTCTTTGCCACGCAAAGATGAAGAGGGGAAAAGAAAAACTCGAAACTTTATTTTTAACAAACAAAAAACCTCTCCTTTTCTCTAACAAAAAATTTCAACGAGGAGGAAAGGAAGAAATTGTCGATGTACAAATTAATCGAGATTGGGATTTGAAAAGTTTGGAGAACTCGTATGATTCTCCATACGATCCACCTATCCCTCGAACGAAGTTTTTTCATCAAAGAAAAATCGACACCGCGTCGAGTATTGGCTTACTCATTGTCGCATCTCATATAAAGAAGAACCTTCTGCTGGAATTAATTCTCTCGTTACTTTCCTTTCTCTTCTAGCGAAAACAAAGAACACTCGAAATAATCCCTTCGTTGTACGCCGTATGATCGAGATAAAAGGAAATAAAGAAGAAGGATAATTTAACACGAATCGACATCGAGATATTTTCGATCGAAAAATATCCTCCAACTCCAATTCCACACCTTTCCATTCCTCGAATAAAATTCATTCTCATCCTCGTTATATACCGAACAATGGACACCGATAAGCATTCGATTCGCTACATTCAATGTAATAAAAATAAATTTATATTATTTGTCGAATAAGAATAAAAAGGCGGCCGGTTTCGTTTGCCAGCGATCATTGCCCATACGCGTCGAAAGTTGGTTTAGCGATCGAGAGAGCCATTTACGCGTGCCACAACCGAGTAGGCAACGACGTTTCGACACTGAATATAGGGGTGAGGTGACAAGACAAATTATATTTGGAAGCAGGCCAGTTCGTTCTTGTGGATTTATCGATCATAATCACACGAATTATAGAAAAAGATTCGATTCGAATTTTGACCGAATAATTTTAATTTTACGATCGATCGATCGTTGTAATTATTCGAGATGTTCGCTTTTCGGTAATGGATGGTGGATTGGAGAATGAAATTAATCAATTTGGAATTGAACAAGTGAAACGAGTTTTGGAAACTATTTAATTCGTTTAAATTAACAAATAAAAACAAAAATATTTTTAAAATAATTAATATAATTTATAGAAATGAAGATTTAGTTATAAATTGAATGATATTATTAATGATAATTTTAAGTATAATTTATAGAAAATTAATATTTAATTTAATAAATTTTAATTTGTGTAGAATAAATTTAATATTAATTTATAAATTTATAGTATTTAAAATAATTTTATTATGGATGATTTTAGGATAATTTTTATAAATATACTTTATTGATATTTGAATATGAAGTTTATTTTGAAAAAACTATAATTGAAATATTTTAGAGGAAAATTTATAGTTTTGATATTAAATTTATGTAATTTAAAGATTTCAAATATTATAATAAATATATTTATAGTTATAATAATTTATTTAATTTCTTTAAGAATTTATGTAATTATTTTTTAATCTAATATTTGTTTGTTAATAATATTGTATCATGTTATTGTTTAAATTAGCTTTCTCTATTCTATTTATTTTCTTAGTATCGTTATAATGATAGATCATACTTTAGATTCTCTTTTTCCTTTTGAATAGTTATTTTATAATTTTTGTCCATCCCTTTTTCGAAATTATCGTATTTTCATCTCGTATTATGTTAAAAATGGATGGAATCTCACGATTCGAAACTAAAAAACTTCTCTCATACAGTGTAATAATAAAATTTCGCTCACGTTCTCCAGAGTTTACGCTACAATCTTTAAGAAATATTACGTATAAATTTCGCAAAAAAAGAGGAAAAGAAAATAATGATAAAGATATACGCGCAAAGAATTGAACCTGGGGATCAAATATTTATACAAATGGGAAGGAAACTGTGCTTACTCCATTTCATACAATCGATGCGTTCGATCAAAATTCGACCAAAAATTGTGCCCCAACATCCATGATTTATCAGGGGGCCCCCTCTTATTTCCTCCTAAGTAAATCACATCCTCGTTTTCCACGTCTTTTCCATGTCTCAATAAGAAGAACAAGAGGTTTCCATTAAGGTGAATTACGAAACCATAGACATCGTTCAACTTTCTGCAACCTTCTTAAACATTCTTGCCTTTCCAGAGAAGATGGCTCATGAACCGCGATTATCAAATAGAAATTCCCAATCGGATGGAAATCGTTGGAAATTATGACACGTTCAACGTTTTCGAGATCGTGAAGATGTTGTAAAAACAGCGTAGAAATAATGGATAGGAAGGAGGGGAAAAAGTGATGGATGAGACTCGAAGAAGTTTGCTCGAAAACATTGGGATCGCTTTTGTGAAAATCGCGCAACAGTTGGCCGATCGATCGAGGGATCGGCCACGATTTCTTCAGGCATGCACGAGTTGGCAGCGATCCGTGAGTGAAATGTCACGCGAAACGGATTTCCTTGGACGGAAAACCGGTTCGCCGCCACGGATTCTGGATTCTGGATTCTTCCTTCCGAAGCGCGCTTATCATCACTTCGATTCCTACGTTACCGACGGAGCAACCAAGATCGAAACGATTTTCACGTTTCCAAAGAGAACGAATATTTTCTATTCTAAATAAAATTACTTCTCAGAGACGACGAAATCGAGCGATTAGATATTCACGTTTTCAAAGAGAACGAATATATTTTCTTGTAAATAAAATTACTTCTCAGAGACGACGAAATCGAGCGATTAGATATTCACGTTTTCAAAGAGAACGAAAATATTCTCTTTTAAATAAAATTACTTCTCAGAGGCGACGAAATCGAGCGATTAGATATTCACGTTTTCAAAGAGAACGAATATATTTTCTTGTAAATAAAATTACTTCTCAGAGACGACGAAATCG
>NW_006263371.1:2151831-2156260 GCF_000469605.1 Apis dorsata
GTAAATAAAATTATAATTGTAAATTATAATTTTATAATTGTATAATTATAAATAAAATTACTTCTCGGAGACAACGAAATCGAGCGATTAGATATTCACATTTTCAAAGAGAACGAATATATTTTCTTGTAAATAAAATTACTTCTCAGAGACGACGAAATCGAGCGATATTAGATATTCAAAGAAAAATATATTCTCTTGTAAATAAAATTACTTCTCAGAGACGACGAAATCGAGCGATATTAGATATTCAAAGAAAAATATATTCTCTTGTAAATAAAATTACTTCGCAGAGAGGACGAAATCGAGCGATTAGATATATATGTATATATATATAGTTATATTTGTTTCGATAAAAGAAACTGTATACAAAAGACGCCACAAGCTTATCTACAATATACAGCGTAAAGACTATAGTCGTAGCTAACGACACTGTAATGCACGATTCCAAAAATGCGTCTTCTTCCTGTCCGTCTGTTTCTTCTTTTCTCTTTTCCTTCCAAGTTCGATGAAATATGTCGCAACGAGTTAGCCAGAACCACCTTTCCCACCAAGAAAAGGTGAAAACGGGAATTCTTAATTCTTTTTCGTGACTGCAGGGATATATACATATATCCAAGATACCGCTAACCGTTTCACGATCACGATCCTTAAGAGAGACATCGATCCACAAGAGAGACGCGAGCATCCAATTCTTTCTTCCAACTCCAATTGAGGGGAAGCACTCAGGTGTCGGAAAGGAATTCCTCTGGCGAGCTCATCATCCCCTGTATCACTTTCTTCTTCGCTCTCCTCATCGACTCGGAGTGGGCCTTGCTGGACTGGCTGTGCCTGCCTCTGCTGTGCTGATAGTCCGACAGGGTTTTGGTCGTGTTCGACACGTGGGACGGGTGGTTTCTGCAACGGAGCGACGAGCCACCCCTGCTGACGCAGGACACCGACAAACCGCTGTTCCTGTTGGCCAACTTCTGGCCCAGGCACGAGGACTCGATCGCCGACGACTCGCCGCTGCGGACCGAGTAGACGCTGTTCTGGCTCATGGACGACGACCTCCTGTCGAGCTTGACGAAGTGGTTCGCGTGCCTGTGCGCGTGCCGCCTCGACTTGGCGAAATTGAACAGGGAGGCCTTGGACGGCTCCGGGATCCCGTCCGTGAAGAAGATGGGCACGATCACCACCTTCTCCTCGATGCTCTGCAGGTTCTTGGACGACGACACGTTGCTCCCGCTCCTCATCAATTCAGACGACCTCACGAGAATCTCCGTCGATCGTTTCACCGTCAGATCCGTGCCCGAGCACTGAACGTCCAGGTCGCGAAATTCTTTCCGATCCAACGGTTCCTCGTCGATCCTCCTCGCCTCGTCGTCCTCGTACGACGAGGTCATCACGTTCTGATCCCTCTTCGACGAGCCCAAGTCCTGGCTGTGCATCGACGTGTTCACGCTTATCACGAATCCCTCGGGGGTCGAGGTGACGGTNTGTCCTGGGTCGCGACCACCTGTTTCCTCGACGTGACCACACCCATCGACTCCCTCGATGTATGCGAGCCTACACCGCGCGCCATTTTCTCAGACGCGCAGGAAGCGACCGCGCACTCCATCCACGACTCCGCCCGGGACAGGACCGGTTGGTCGTCGAAATTCAACGTTCTGTTCACGTTCTTGAAAGAGGTGTGGACGAGGAGCGGGGTAGTCCTCGGGTGCATCGCCCTCCCGTGAACGAACCTCGCCTGCCTGTGGCCAAAGTCGCTGCACCCGCTTTGCGACTCTCGCTCGTCGTAGTACGACGAGGTTTGAGGCTTTTGAAAATCTGGATTCGCGTGACATTTGTACAGGGAGCTGCTGATCGAGGTGACCAGGGAACCGGACGGATCCTTCTCCATCCGATTCTCCCTGAATCGTACGTAAGAATTCTTCCTCGATACGTAATCGTTCCCCTTGTCGATCAAGTTCCCGTGCGTCCAATTGCTCGCGTTCCCTATATTCGCGTCCCTTCCCACGGATCTGGAATAGCCGGGGGAGTTCATCATGAGGGAGAAGGAGTCGTTGTTCCTGGCGCCCATGTTCCTGCTCACCGACTCCTTGATCGAGAACAAAGGTTGATTAATGGATACGCTCTTGTTGCTCATGGGGTACAGGGGTGTGTAATAGTCCGTTCGAAGATCGGCCCTGTGCTCCTGCTTTATCAGGCGGGTTATGTTGTTTATTATGTTCGAGTCGTGATCGAACGCCTCGGCCCTGTGAAGGTAACAGCCGGATATGTCCGGGGATAAAGTGTACTGGGAGGAATAATGATCCTTGCTGATCAGGGCACGGAACTCGTCCGTTATGCTGTTCAGTTTGTGCTGAAGGGGGTTCAACTCGTTGTCTATCTTCAGTATAGCGTCCATCCCCTTCTTGATCCGCGCCTGTGGCCTCGTCCGTACGCCGGAAATGTCCTTCTCAGGGATGGGTGGGAAATAGAAAGATCTGATCGATGGATGGGGATTCTCGGCTATGCCTATCAGATCGTCGTTCCCGTACATCCCCGCCGCGCTCACCAGATTGAACCTTTTGTTCGATTTGTTCAAGAATCCCTTGTTCTTGCTCTCCTTGCTCTCCTTGCTCTCCTTGCTCTCCTTGCTCTCTTTGCTCTCTTGGCTGTTCTGGCTCAAGTCTCTGTCCTCCGATAACTCGTACGACGTCGCGTCTTTGGGGCTGCTCTGGAGATCGGTGCTGGTGTCCTAGGAGAAAGAGAGAGAGAGAGAGAGGAATTAGGAAAAATTAGGAATTGGAGGAAATTCTCGGCCCTCCCTTAGAAGAGACCTTAGATCGACAGAGGTGAGGATAATCTCGATCAATCAAGATTCTGATTGATTGCCACTTGCTCTTTTATTATACTCTTAACACAGTCGTGTTTCTTATTCGGTAAGGTGTATAATAGTAAGATATAGGCAGAGAGAAATCAGTGGATAGGAGAGGGTTAGGTTAAGATAGGCCTTCCTTAGAAGAGACCTTAGATCGACAGAGGTGAGGATAATCTCGATCAATCAAGATTCTGATTGCCACTTGCTCTTTTATTATACTCTTAACACAGTCGTGTTTTGTCTTATTCGGTGGTAAGGTGTATAATAGTAAGATATAGGCAGAGAGAAATCTGTGGATGGAAGAGGGTTAGGTTAAGATAGGCCGAGGATCACCTGGAGGATGGGTAGCGTGGTCCTCGACTCCTGCTTCTTGGGCTCGTAACTCTCGTCGATTATGTCCATTCTAGACGTATCGGTCGACCTGCTCACGTTAGATGTCGAGGATAAGAGGGAGCCAATTCGTGTCTCGATCTTGCCCATCATCTTATGACGCGCCAAAGAGGATTCGGACATGGGTATTTTGTCCTCCTCCTCGTTATTCTCCCTGGACGATGTGCTCTTCAACACGGGCATGGACTTGGACAGCACGTTCGTCACGAAGGTGTTTTTTTGATTGCAACAATCTTCCGACGAGTTTCCCCCTTTGAAATTCTCCGCCTCCTCGTCGCACTCTGAATCCATTCTTCGTGACTTGGTCGGATGTATATCTTTAACTTGTTTCTCTTGCACGTCACGAATTATCCCTTCACTGGACGTCTCGTAATCTCCGTCTACCGATAGAAAGGGGTCGTGGTAGTATATGTTGCGTGGGAATAATGACGTTTCAATTTAATTCTCGAATCGAAATTAAATTAGATAATATTATTGAGAATATCAGAGTAGCGAAATTTTTTTTGTTGGGGGAAATTCAAAACGTGGAATAAATATTGTATTTTGCAATAGAATTCTACATCTAAATTAAATCAATTACAGAGGTACAGATGACAATATTGATTGTGAAAATATGAGAGTAGCAAAATTTTATTGGGGGAAATTCAAAAGGTGGAATAAATATTACATTTTGCAATAGAGTTCTTTATTGAAATTAAATCAATTACAGATGACAATATTGATTGTGAGAGTATGAGAATAGCAAAATTTTATTGGGGGAAATTCAAAAGATGGAATAAATATTATATTTTGCAATAGAGTTCTTTATTGAAATTAAATCAACTCCAGATGACAATATTGATTGTGAGAGTATGAGAATAGCAAAATTTTATTGGGGGAAATTCAAAAGATGGAATAAATATTATATTTTGCAATAGAGTTCTTTATTGAAATTAAATCAATTACAGATGACAATATTGATTGTGAGAATATGAGAGTAGCAAAATTTTATTGGGGGAAATTCAAAAGATGGAATAAATATTATATTTTGCAATAGAGTATCTAAATTAAATCAATTACAGAGGTACAGATGACAATATTGATTGTGAGAGTATGAGAATAGCAAAATTTTATTGGGGGAAATTCAAAAGGTGGAATAAATATTATATTTTGCAATAGAGTATCTAAATTAAATCAATTACAGAGGTACAGATG
>NW_006263371.1:2156444-2158423 GCF_000469605.1 Apis dorsata
AGAAATTCAAAAGGTGAAATAAATATTATATTTTGCAATAGAGTTCTCTATTGAAATTAAATCAATTACAGAGGTACAGATGACAATATTGACTGTGAGAATATGAGAGTAGCAAAATTTTATTGGGGAAATTCAAAAGGTGGAATAAATATTATATTTTGCAATAGAATTCTGTATTGAAATTAAATTAATAAAAGACATACAGATGACAATATTGACTGTGAGAATATGAGAGTAGCAAAATTTTATTGGGGAAATTCAAAAGGTGGAATAAATATTATATTTTGCAATAGAATTCTGTATTGAAATTAAATTAATAAAAGACATACAGATGACAATATTGACTGTGAGAATATCAGAATAGCAAAATTTTGTTAGAGATAAAGAAAAATTCAAATGATAAAATAAATATTATATTTTGCAATAGAATTAAATTATGTCAAAATTAAATCTATTAAAAATATAGGGATGATAATATTGAGAGTATGAGAGTAGCAAAATTTTATTGGGGAAATTCAAAAGGTGGAATAAATATTATATTTTGCAANNNNGTTCTATGTCGAAATTAAATTAATAAAAGATGACAATATTGATTGTGAGAACACGAGAGTGGCGAAATTTTGTTGGAAATAAAAAAAAATTCAAAAAATAAAATACATTACATGAATATTATATTTTGTAATAGAATTGTGTATCGAAATTAACTCAAAATTAAAATACATTATATTTAAATTCACAAATTCCCTAATAAACGCGGGAAATATTACATTTTACAATAGACGATGCTACATATATTTTTATATCGAAATTAAATCGATTATGTACAAATTTCCAATATTGAGAATATGAGAGTGGCGAAATTTTGTTTGGAATAAAGGAAAATTCAATAACACAATAAATTATATCATATTTGAATTTATAACTTCCCTGATAAACGCGTGAAATATTATAATTTACAATACACGATATAGTTCAGTATCGCGCCAACTAACGGGGACTAAATTGAACAATAACTATCGGTCATAATGCACCGAGGCATTGCCCGTTCATGAACACCGCGCTCTACGCTAACGACCACCCACTGTGATTAGTCTCCCCCCATACATTTCCCTCCCAATTATGATTAATGCCTTAACGACGTATCGTCAAACCGTGCAACGTCCAATTTCTTTCTCTCTCCCTCTCAAAAAAAACTTCAAATCAATCAATCTTCGACTCTCGTACCCCTATCTCCCTCTAACTCCTTCTAACTACAAAACAGATTATTTCTTCTCTCTCTATTAAACAATCAAATATAAATATTACTTCCACATACCGAGCCAACAACACTTATTCCATCTTCGTTATCCTTCGAACGAAAAAGATTCGTTTCAAAGTTTTCTCTCTTTCTCTCTCTCTCTCCTCAAAAGTATAAACATAAGCGAATTCGATCCGAAACGAGGTAATTCTATCCTCCTTTATGAAAAAAAATTCCTTCTCTTTTCTAAGTTTCTCTCTCTCTCTCCCTCTCCACGAAATTCGGCCGGGAATAAGGTAATGTGCTACTAGTAATACTAACATCTAATTGATTAAGAATAACGAACCATCGGTCTCCGAAGCGCAAGTGGTCGTGTCGCTGGCTCTGGCCTCGACTGACATCACGTTCGAGAAGGTTAGGTTACCGATACCGCCTCATCTCCTCGCTTTGTTGCCTCTTACCACAGGTCTAATACAGGTCGATGAACGGGGCACGTGTCCTCGCTGCCCACTGCTACCATAATTCGACCAAGTCGCGGTAAAAAAAACGCGAATTTTCTTCCACGTACGGTCGAGATCCTGCGCGATTCTTACGAAGACAGCGACATTCGTGTGTCGCCGGACGAGTCGGTAATCGAGTCGAACGATTGTTTTATCGAGACACGGTTTGTTTCGATCGCTCCCACCTTCACCCCGGCTCCACGGGTTTTCTCAAACAGAGCAAAGGAAAAAAAAAAAAAAAA
>NW_006263371.1:2158566-2161236 GCF_000469605.1 Apis dorsata
AAAGATCTTCGAATCGATCGAAACCATCCCTGATATTTTTCGTTTGATTAGTGAAATATTCGAGATTCGACGAAACGTGAGAATTTCCGCTTAGTAGGCAATCTGAACATTGGATTTGTTTGGTTTTTTTATTTCGATAGATCGAAGACAGATTTGACATTTTACGTGTCTCTGATGATTTCTCGTGTTCTTTCGAAGGATAAATCGTGATGTTTTTTATAAAAAAGTTTTTGGAAAAAAACACTTCATTTTGTGATATTTTTATTAATTTCACGAGATCGGTGTTAGAAATACATATATATATATGTTTTTATAAATTCCAATGTTAATTAATCGGAGTGTTTGAGAGATATTTTCGATAAAAATTTCGAAAAATTAATCGTTTAACACGGTGTTAAAAATTGTCGAGGTTGGTATTTTTTCGGGCATAAATACCTGGACGACGATTCCAACAGACATAATTACGCATCGGCTATCTTGGTAGAGCGAGTTTGGCAGATGTCCACGAGGAATATCGTTCGAGATGCATCGCGAGTATGAATGATGATCGCGATACCGATAAATTATTCCGTTGCCTATCACGTTCTCGACATTTTAAAATAACCAAAAGGAGATCGCAAAACCGCCTTTGAAACGAAGAAAGTATAAAAAAAACGTCCCAAAATTCACGCAAAAACTAATTTCGATAGAAAAAACATAGGTTTGTAAAATTAAAAATTTTTTATTTATTATCGTAAAGTATAAGGTTATGTATGGAACATGTATGGAACGTAAATGGCCTCCACGGCTTTGCCAACGTACGCGCTCTTTCGTTGAAATTTTTCATCACCGTTTTGCGTAAACGTTGTCGAATTTCGCTCAATTTCCTTCTTCGAGGCGTTGCCATAAATCTTAGATTTCGAAAAATCCAGAAGAAAAAAAGTGCAACGGCGTTAAATCGCATTGGATGGCCAATTCTTATCCAAAACACGAACACAGGATATGACTCGTGCAATGATCGAATCGTTTCTCGGGTTGTACGCCATGTGGCGCCATCTTGTTGAAACCACGTGTCGTCCACATTCGTATCTTATCCCAAAATTAGGACCAAACAGTGACACGTTGTGGATGCATTTGTTTCTCAATTCTGTGGATTTTCTGAACCCAAATGCGACAATTTTATTTTGATTAATTGATCTATCAAGATGAAGATGATTTTGTTGAAAATTCTTCATTATTTTTAAAATATTACTCGACGATGAAAACACGTTGTTCTGTAGCGCTCTATTTTTTTTCAAGTTGGCAACACTTTACCGCGCAGAATTCAAATCTTGCGTGAATTTTGGTGACACCCGTTACATCGATTGGAGGGCTCTTTTATTCCGTCCCTTTTAAGAAGATAAATAAATAAATAAATAATTTCAATTTTTAATTTGAATTAAACTCTCCTCTAAATATTCATTACTATTTAAAAATCTTTTTCACATAAAGTGTAAATAATTTTTTAAACGTTCGAAATTCATTTATCAATTTTATGAATGTATTTTTTAAAATTCACGATGTTTCATATTGAATATTTTTCCTGATAAAAAAAAACCGTATATTTGAATTAGAAATTCATTGATTCAAAGGAAGATCTATCTAATTTTCATTAATTAATTTTTACAATATTTTTATAATTTATTACGTTACGAGATATGTTGGATAACTCGTTATTATTATCACTATATAAATACAAACGTGAGAATAACGCATTCAACTGGAAATAATCGATACCGGTTCCATTTCTCACGATCAATCTTCCATTTCCTTTGTCCTTTCCTATGCCTCTCTTCCATACGTTTTCGTTCACGGATATTTCCATTTTCTCGCGACTATTTTTCCTTCTGCAAATTTCCAGGAAATCTAATTATGAATATCTGTGCGTTCGTATTCCATACGAAGAATGTTGCCCGAGGGGAGAAAGATTATTTGAATATTTGAAGGAAAATATTGGGCGAACGTGAGGAGTTTGTGTATTCAAATAATTTATGAAGAGATTATCATTAGTACATATGCGCATGCGTATGTTTGCTTGAAAGAAATAACAAGCGTTTATTCAACACTTTTTTTCGAAGAATTTCTGGTTCCTTATTTTCTTTTTCTTTTTTTCTTTTTTTTCTTTTTAATAAAATATTCAACAACGACGGAAATTAAAATCTACGACGAGTTCTCATTCGTTCCATTTGTCCGGACATAAGAATCGAAACTTGGAATAGAATTCAATAAACGATCCACGAGATTTTTCTAAAGAGTTCGTTTACACTTTTCGTCACGTGTAATTTAACCCTTTTGTAAAAATTCTAATGTCATGTATTTTTTCAAATATTTTATTCGTAGAAGGATACGTAAGAGGATTTGGTAAAAACATTTTTCGCATTTTATGTTCCTTAGTATGCATTTTTAAATATTTTACGAAAAAGAGATAAGAAGATTTTAAAAAAATTCTTTTTTCTCTTTTCTAGTATATTCTAGTATATATTTACATACATTCTCTACTTCGTATTTCGTACTTACTTTACTAAAAATTTGCTAAAAATTTCGTAAAGAGGATTTTATCGTGATTATTGTTATTCTAATTATTAAATACGCGTCCAATATCGCAATATATTTTTCGAATAAATTGACAAAAAAAAAAAAAAAAAAAAAAAA
>NW_006263371.1:2161420-2161923 GCF_000469605.1 Apis dorsata
ATATAATTTTGTTATATCCTTGTTTTCAGCCGGTATTCCTCGTTAATCCAGTCCCGGTTTTGTTTCCACACCCCGTTTAAAATCTCGTTTCGTAGGCGTCGATCAATTTAAACCGAGCAGAGACGCTGAGCCTATTATCCCGCCCCATCTTCGATAATTCGACTTTGCAAGATTATCGGATTTCTGTTAATCCATCCTCTCGTACTCGGCTTCCAGTTCATCGATCGCTCGCGGATCAACTCTTACAAAGAGATAAAATCGATCTTTCGATACGAATCGACGATATTCGTCCAAAGGATTTTTCGATCGAGATTGCGCAAATTTTAATTCCGTTTGATAAGATTTTAAAAAGGGATCGAGATCTGTTAATCCATCCTCTCGTACTTGGCTTTCAGTTCATCGATAGCGGATCAATTCTTACAAAAAAATAAAATCGATATACAGAGAGATAAAGAGATTACAAAGAGATAAAATCGATTTTTTGATATGAATCGACGATATTC
>NW_006263371.1:2161991-2163040 GCF_000469605.1 Apis dorsata
TATTTTAAAAAAAGAATCGAGATCTGTTCCAGTTCATCGATCGCTCGCGGATCAATTCTTACAAAAAAATCGATACGAATCGACAATATTCGATCATTCCAAAGATTTTTCGATCGAGATTGCAAATTTTAATTCCGTTTGATAAGATTTTAAAAAAGGGATCGAGATCTGTTAATCCATCCTCTCGTACTTGGCTTTCAGTTCATCGATCAATTCTTACAAAGAGATAAAATCGATACAAATCGACGATATTCAATCGTTTCAAAAGATTTTTCGATCGAGATTGCGCAAATTTTAATTTCGTTTGAAAAGATTTTAAAAAAGGATCGAGATCTGTTCCAGTTCATCGATCGCTCATAGATCAACTCTTACAAAGAGATAAAATCGATCTTTCGATAAATCGACGATTTTCGATCGTTCCAAAAGATTTTTCGATCGAGATTGCGCAAATTTTAATTTCGTTTGAAAAGATTTCAAAAAAGGATCGAGATCTGTTCCAGTTTATCGATCGCTTGCAGATCAATTCTTATAAAAAAAATAAAATCGATATAAATCGACGATTTTCGATTGTTCCAAAAGATTTTTCGATCGAGATTGCAAATTTTAATTCCGTTTGATAAGATTTTAAAAAAAGGATCGAGATCTATTAATCCATCCTCTCGTACTTGGCTTTCAGTTATTGATCAATTCTTACAAAGAGATAAAATCGATACAAATCGACGATTTTCGATCGTTCTAAAAGATTTTTCGATCGAGATTTTAATTTCGTTTGAAAAGATTTTAAAAAAGAGATTGAAATCTGTTCCAGGTCATCGATCGCTCATGGACCAACTCTTACAAAGAGATAAAATCGATTTTTCGATACAAATCAATAATATTCGTCCAAAAGATTTTTCGATCGTTAATCCATCCTCTCGTACTCTCGTACGACTTCCAATTCATCGATCGCTCGCGGATCAATTCTTACAAAAAAATAAAATCGATACACAGAGAGATAAAGAGATTACAAAGAGATAAAATCGATTTTTTGATATGAATCGACGATATTC
>NW_006263371.1:2163236-2164593 GCF_000469605.1 Apis dorsata
GATTTTAAAAAAAGGATCGAAATCTGCTCCAGTTCATCGATCGCTCGCGGATCAATTCTTACAAAGAAAATAAAATCGATATAAATCGACGATATTCGATAGTTCCAAAGATTTTTCGATCGAGATTGCAAATTTTAATTGTTTAGTTGTTAGTTTAAAAAAAATTTTGAAAAAGGGATCGAGATCGCATCACAATCAGAGAAATAAATTTTCTTTCTTCTTTTTTTATCGAAGCACGCTTCGTGTAATTTGTTCGAGTAGCCGGATACAATAGTTTCAAGTTTCGTCCTCCCCCCCTTCCATTGGCATAAATCGAAGCGTTTATATCGTTAGAAGGAAGTCAGTCATTGCACACCAGTCAGATGCAATACCAGACGCGATTCGATTGCACAAATAAGATTATGTATCAACTAATAGCGGATTCGATGCCGCGCAGTTAGTTGGAGATTAAGCTCGTTTTAAAATTACCTCATACGTTTCTCGCTTATCGATCGATCACGAAACAGTCCGCTTTAATTTCTCAATCAAAGGTTTATCAAGATTATCTGAAAAACTCTTTGTACTCTTATTCGAGAAATAATAAAGAAAAATAGAGAAAAATAAAAAATAAATATTTTGTATTTCCAAGGAAAGGGATATTTGTACGATTTTACACACAAATGTGAAACGTTAAAAATTGAAAGGAAATTGGACGATATTGTTTCATTCCTCCTTTCACGAAGATATACCATTCGCCTCTGTTTATGGATAACGATAAAAATCGTGACGATTCGATGATAACACGTACTTCATCATCCAAGTATGAATATGAATATATATGAATATAAAGTGATCCTTTACGCGTCTATAAAATTTTGCAGAGGGTGATATCGGAGCATTTCTCAGTCAGAGGAAGCACGCCTTATATCGCGTGCGAATCTAACTCTCGAAAATGAAGCCTCGTTTAACCCCAAATAACGTGGAGTTCTCCACTTTATTAGCCTTATTCTTCGTCCAGACGTGAAGAAGTATCCGAAAATATTCTGTATAGAATACACGATAAAGTATTAGAAGTGCAAATAAGTTCCTTCCACGATCCTAACTTTTGAATTCGAATTATAATTCGAATTCACCGTTCGTGGCGCCATCTGAAACAGCGTCCTTTCGTTTTCAAAAAGAATTCTTCGCGAGGAGCGCTCGTTTCCAGTCAGGAAATTGGCCATCCAAGCTATCGAATTATATTTGCGCGGCATTGGAAACGTGCAAAAATTCGTGTAGCAAAGATTTAAAACCCGGAAATGAATGGAAAAATTAAAATAATTATAATGAAATTAATAAGAAATTAATAATAATTGTAAAAAAAATTATAATAATTATA
>NW_006263371.1:2164689-2165054 GCF_000469605.1 Apis dorsata
TAAATTAATAATAATTTAATTTGGAGGACGAGGATTGTTTGGATGAGTACCAAGACTCAAACCAAAGTACCAGACTCGATCCAGATACGAAAAGAATCGGCAGAAAGATCGAGAGACATCGAACAAACAATATCTATCCAAGATTGAAACAATCTTGAATAATCTTGTGATCCTGATTTACTGATTAATAAAATCTTGAATTTGGGAAAAAAGGGGGAAAGAACTTATTTGCATGCCTGATCTACATCGATTCTACAGGAACAATCTCGAACAATCGTCACCAAATGTATCTCAACCCATCCTAGAGAGAAAGAGAGAGAGAGAGAGAGAGAGAGAGAGAGAGAGAGAGAGAGAGAGAGAGAGAG
>NW_006263371.1:2165089-2165739 GCF_000469605.1 Apis dorsata
ACAGACAGACAGACAAACAGACAGAGACAGAGAAATGGACACAGAGGGAGAGAAAGAGAAACAGAGATAGATAGATAGATAGATAAATAAAGATAGAGATAGAAAGAGAGGGAGGGAGAGAGAGAGAGAGAGACAGACAGATAGACAGACAGACAGACAGAGAGAAACATAGATAGATAGATAATAAACAGATAGATAGATAGATAAATAGATAAATAGATAGATAGGTAGAAAGATAGATAGATAGATAAATAGAGAGAGAGAGAGAAACAGAGATAGATAGATAGATAGATAAATAGATAGAGAGAGAGGGAGGGAATCAGAGAATATTTCCTGATTGCAAAAGACTTTGCTCTGCGACAGACGGCGGAGGTGGAAGAAACAGGAGCATTACGCGTGCACGACACACGATACGAATCCGGAGATTGGTGTTACGGATACAAAACGACGTATTCCTAGGCGAACGATGAGTAATGGTGGTGTCTTGTGTGTGCGTGCTCGTGAGACGCGGAATCGTTAACGTTTTCGAGCCTGGTGTGCGGTTATGTATTATATCCCGCGCGGGTCAGAGGGATCGGGTGATGGGATGAAAAGGAAAAAAGAAAAAAAAGAAAAAAAAAAAAAAAAGGGAAGAGAAAGAAAAATTAGAA
>NW_006263371.1:2165796-2168672 GCF_000469605.1 Apis dorsata
GAGCAGGGCGTCGAACGACGGTCGATTTCAGTGAAAGTGAATATAGGGACACCTGTATAAAATCGGGAACCGAAACGAGTGATGGCACATTCGAATACGGGAGCGACGATGAGGAGCGCGTACGTTGTAAGTAAACCAAAAGATAGACCTTTGTTTTCATAGAATTAAGAATTAAGAGGAATTAACAGGCTCGTTACTTAATTATCAAATACTTATTGGAACTATGAATATCTATATTCATCTATAAAATAATATGAAGAAATGACAATTTTGTTTTTCCTTTATTACTCCTCTTGCCTAGAAGAAATAGATATAATCTTGCCTAACTTTACATTACAACATTACAAGCTAATTTTACAATTCCATTTAAGTAGACGAAAAGATAGACCTTTGTTTTCATAGAATTAAGAATTAAGAGGAATTAACAGACTCGTTTCTTCATTATCGAATACTTTACTTTCTTTTTTACTTTATTCGCTTACTTCACTTATTTCACTTACTTTTTTTACTTTATTGGAACTATGGATACTTATATTCATCTGTAAGATAATACGAAGAAACGTGACAATTTTATTTCCCCTTTATTATTCCTCTTGCCAATGCCTAGAAGAAATAGATATAATCTTGCCTAACTTTCATTATAAGTTGTAAGTAAACGAAAAGATAGACTTTTGTTTTTATAGAATTAAGAATTAAGAGGAATTAACAGACTTGTTTCTTCATTATCGAATACTTTACTTTCTTTTTTACTTTATTCGCTTACTTCACTTATTTCACTTACTTTTTTTACTTTATTGGAACTATGGATACTTATATTCATCTGTAAGATAATACGAAGAAACGTGACAATTTTATTTCCCCTTTATTACTCCTCTTGCCAATGCCTAGAAGAAATAGATATAATATTGCCTAACTTCCATTACAAGTTGTAAGTAAACGAAAAGATAGACTTTTGTTTTTATAGAATTAAGAATTAAGAGGAAATAACAGGCTCGTTATTTAATTATCAAATACTTATTGGAACTATGAATATTTGTATTCATCTGTAAAATAATATGAAGAAATGACAATTTTGTTTTTCTTTATTACTCCTCTTGCCTAGAAGAAATAGATATAATCTTGCCTAACTTTACATTACAACATTACAAGCTAACTTCCATTTAAGTAGACGAAAAGATAGATCTTTGTTTTCATAGAATTAAGAATTAAGAGGAATTAACAGGTTCGTTACTTAATTATCAAATACTTATTGGAACTATGAATATCTGTATTCATCTGTAAAATAATATGAAGAAACATGACAATTTTGTTTCTTCTTTATTACTCCTCTTGCCAATATTTAGAAGAAATCGATATAATTTTGCCTAATTTCATTATTTTTATATATATTTATATATATTATATATTTCATTATAATTATAAGTTGTAAGTATACGAAAAAATAGACTTTTGTTTTTATAGAATTAAAAGGAATTAATAAGCTCGTTTCTTAATTATCAAATACTTATTGGAACTATGAATATCTGTAAGATATATGACAATTTTATTTCTTCTTTATTATTCCTCTTGCCAATGCTTAGAAGAAATAGATATAATAATATTGCCTAACTTCCATTATAAGCTAACTTCCATTTAAGTAGACGAAAATATAGTTCTTTGTTTTCATAGAATTAAGAATTAAGAGGAATTAACAGGCTCGTTTCTTAACGCGACAATTTTATTTCTCCTTTATTACTCCTCTTGCCAAACCTAGAAGAAATAGATATAATCTTACCTAACTTCTATTATTCATCATACCCACCCTATCCTCCTACCTTTTCATCATTCCTCGACCATCCGTCACAAGCATCATTAAAAAGGTGAATAAAAATTACATCTTGCTCATTTACATCATCCCTAAAAAAAAGAAGAAGCAACCAAAGAACTTATCGCTCATTTTCACAAACTCTCCTGATTTTCGCAGGTGTTTTGCCTTTTGGCGGGCGCGGTGGTGGCTGAGAAAGCCGAGACAGCCGAGAAACAGGCGAGGAAGACGAAGCGAGGAATCCTGTTGGGCACGGCGGGATCACCGGTTGCTTTGGACTTCGCCTCGAGATACGACTTCGAATCCAGCGGGTTCGGATTGACGGGGCTCGCCAATGGGTTGGGGGCCGGCCAACTTTCGGGAGGATTAGCAGGAGGTGGAGCCATCGTCCACCAAGCGCCAGTCCTCGTCCAACGGTATCCCTCACTGTCTACTGCTTATTACGCGAGGCAGCATCCTCTGGTCAGGGATGTTCACACGCCTCATCAGAGACCAGTTGCCCAGCCACCCGCTGTTAGATTGCAGGCTTCTTCTCAGCCGATCTCCGTTTCCCAACACGTCAACATTCCTCAGACGACGGTGCCAGTCGTGTCTCAATCCGTTCCTGTCGTCGTGTCCGCCGTGTCCTCGAGCTCGGCTGGAACCGGCTTCTCTTCCAGGATCGATTCCAGTGGCGCTACCAGTGTGGCTGGATCCTCTGGCCTGGCCTCTTCTTCGGCTACCGATCTCGGCTCGAGAGGGTTGATCCCCAATCTTCTTGGACACGCTTCGTCCGGCTCGATTGGAGGGGTTGCTGCTCTTGGAGGAGTTGGCACTGTTTGAGAGGAAGAAAAGGAAATGGATGGAAGAAGAAGGAAAGGTTGAAATGAATTTTTTTTATTTGAATTAAAGTTTCTCTTAAAGTTTGTAATTTTCTTGTATCCTTTTGTGAAATTATACTTTTATATATGATTTCTATCGAGGTTAATTTCGATCCTTTTTTCGTTTAATTTAATATACGGGGTATTGAGGAGGGTGAGAATTATCATTGAAACAAATTTCTATCCACCTTTGTATAATCGTGACACTTGTG
>NW_006263371.1:2168830-2177863 GCF_000469605.1 Apis dorsata
GGCGAGGTTATATTAAAACAGCGGTGCATGGGCGAACAACGGTAGTTCTTCAAGCCGATTGGTCAATATGGGGCTCGTGTGGGGTGGCTGATTACGTCAGCGAAAATCCTTTCGCGTCACGTGAACCTCCTCCCGAGCTTTCACACGAATCAGGTCATGACTTCTGTATACTGATTTTTAACTTTTCCAAGCGAAGGATAAAAATTGTGCTTCGGGATAATAAAAATGGAATAATAAAAATAACGTTCTCTCGTAAGACGTTTTACTAAGTAGAATGAATGTACGAAATTCTTCATTTTCGATTGTTCGAAGAAAACACGAGCAGTTCTTTCAATGTAAATTCGAATCATCTTCGCATATTATTTCTTACATATTATTTCTACAAACTTAATAATTTATAATTGAAATTATTCCTCGTCTCGGATAACTTCAAAACTTTGTAATTATTTTAGTTGTCGTTCCAGTATTATCATTTAAGATAAAATAAAGTTCTCGATGTTAGTTATTTAAATTAAAATTAAATTTTAATGTAAAATCATAAATAATATACGACAAAATATCTTGTAATTTTAAATTTGCTTAAAATGTTAATTGAAGTAAATATAAATAATGCACCAAATTTAATTTTATTTATAAAAAAAATACTCATCGATTATTACATTCATCGTGATGTATATAATTGTAATAAATTGTTGAATGCATAAATTAATAATGAAAATTCAAAAAAATGCTGAATTATTAATTATCGTATTCGAAAAATTAATTTTAAAGCAATCGGTAAGAAACGTATACGTTCGTTGAACTTCGGTTTCTATAAATACGAGACAGGTCACGAGAAAGAATTCATTCTCCATCGAACTCCGTTGACGTATACATCGAAATTATAACGCTTTAATTAAATTCTATCGGTTCAGAAATTTTTACGATTTTTAATTATTTATTTTTATAACATTCTAAATTAACCTTCCTTCGCTCTTTTAATTATTTATACTTTTATTTTTTAACTCCTATTTTCATTCATTTTTATTTATTCATATTCTTACTTTTAATTCATTTATTAATTTTTATTTTCGCTCGTTTTATTTCCTCGCTTATATTTTTATATTTTTTTATATTTTTATTTTTATTTATTAAAATCTTAATATTTCCATATAACGGTAATTAAATTATCATTCCACTTTTAGAATAATTTAGATTTCTTTAAAATTCAATTCGTTTTAATTCATTTTCATAGTAAGATAATTTTAATAATTCATTTTTATTATTCTTCGTATACGTAATCACCTCCTCGCTTGGTGAGAAACTTGGTAATTGGCGTCGTTTCTCTCCATATTTTTTCATATTAAAATTATCACGTTACAGAGATTACAGAGACACAAAACATTACACTGAATGTATCGTATTAAATACATTTATGGAGACATTAATCTTTGAAAAGCTACGAATTATATTTACTTTCGTTTGTTTCAGATTTCTCTAACCTATAGTTATATTTCATCCAATTTTCCTTTCATTTGAATTTTCATTTATTACAAGCATCTTGGAATATTTTAATACAACATAATTTTCCAATCAAACAAATTATCTAAATTTTAAATTTAATTAAATTTATTTAAATACAACATATTCACTCGAACAGAAAACAGAAGAGGAAAAAGGATATTTCTCTTATATCTTTAATCCATATTTATTTACAGCAAAATTTTTACGAATTTTCGTACGTTCGTAAAAATCAGCCTCGCGATCGTTTATTTATATCCTTGGTTGGAAATTAGAGCCAGTGTTTTACCTCCGCGATGGTTTATTTAAATTTTAATGGATAGAACGCGAAAATAGAGTGAATGTTTGCTCCCCGATTTTAAACGATCGCGTTAATAGTCTTTACTATTCTTTTAAATATTCGTTTCGAGTACGCTTCTCTCGAGAAGAGGATAAAGCGGTCATCCATCACGCGAAGAGCTTACACGTTTTTATTCAAATTTCTCGTTCCTCCGTCCAGAATCATTGGACGCTTAAAAATCTTTTGAATTTCGACTCCTTTGCATTGGAATCTTAATTTTCAATCTTCGTCATAATTTCTTCATTAAAATTTTGAACTTTTTTTTTTTTTAATTTCAAACGATCCGTGTTCTAAATTCCATTTGCTTTTTTTACAGTTACAGTAGGATTGCCTTGTGTGGAATGATTTTCCATAACGAGTCATGGAATGGTGAGTCACGTGCATTTATTTTATTCCTTCGATCGAGAACGAAAATTTCGAATTCGACACTGGTAGATTCTTTTCGTTTTTTATTATATGTGAGTGATAATTTTCTGTGTTTTTGAATACCAGTGACAGAAGTGTTCTTCCATATCTTTTATATCACGATTTACAATTTTCGATTGTGATGAAACATAATCAAACACGATGAAACATAATCAAACACGATGAAACATAATCAAACACGATGAAACATAATGAAACACGATGAAACATAATGCGTTTAACTTTGTTTTTCCTTTGCACATGTATGCAAGAAGATATATTTGACGAGAGAATTTCAGAATCAAGGTAATATATTTTTTAACAATATATTTGCTTTCTTATTTTCGAAGGCTTTGATAAAGGAATGGCTTGAGGTTATTTATTTAGTAATTAAATTAGAGTCAATTATTTCGCTTTGCACACCGTTAGTCCAATTTTAAATTCTCATCCACTTTCAATTTTTTCTTAATACAATTAACGAAGTGGAGTTATTAAAGTAATTTTCAATAAAATGAAAGAGTATCAGAGTATTTCTTCCCGTTAGGAAGAAAGAAAACATCTTTCAGGATTTTCAGGTTTGACTCCTTTCGCATCACTTGGATGCTGTTCGACTAGTTTTGAAACAACGATTGAGTTAGTGATCGTGCACGACCTGTTTTCCACATTGTATATATGTGAATATGTTCTTATTTTATTCTCAATTTATCAAATAATAATCAGTTTCAATTTTCAATTTCAAAATTTTCAATTTTCTTCATTTCCACTATTCGTCTTATTATCGTTTCTTTAAAAGCCGTACATATATTCTTTTAATCTCTATTTACGTTTTTAATCGACGGTACATTTTTATCATGCAATGATTGTTAGTCGATTTGAGAGAAAATATAAACTTAACTAAACTTAAAAAAATTTCAATTTTCTCCATTTCCTATCGTTTCTTTGAAAGTCATACATCTCTATTTACGTTTTCAAATTTCGATTGATGATACATTTTTATTGCAATATTGCTACAATATCGATTTTGAGAAAATGTAGCTAAATTTAAAGAAATGTCAAATCATAGACGTGATGAGAATCGTGGAATGATTGTCTTTTTTTATAAAAATTTGTTACAATTTTTATGTTATAACTTATCAATTATCAAATAATAATTTCAATTTTCTTTATTTTCTTATCGTTTCTTTGGAAGTCATACATATATTCTTTTGATCTCTATTACGTTTTTAAATTTCGATAGACAATACATGCAATGATTGCTAGTCATCGATTACCTAAACTTAAAATAATATCAAATCGTAGAGTAATGAGAAATTATTATTAATCGTGGAAATTGAGAATATTTTAAGCGGATGATTGAGGTTATGTCGACTATATTTATTAGAAATTTTTTTCAGTTCAAGTTTTATATGTAAACTTAAATATTTTCTTTGTATTGATAAACGATTTTTCGTTAATTTGAATAATTTTAAATAGAAAATATGTAAAATATATTTTTCACGATTATAAAGTTTCTTAATGATATTATTGGAATTTGAAAGATTTGTTTTTAATAATTGAGATTAATCATGTTTTTGTATTCCTTTTTTTGCAAGTATTATACTATTGATGATAAGTTGCAAGATGTGATAGCATTTTATATATATATTTGGAATAATAAATATTACGATATACAACATCAAAAAATTAATATTTCGTGGAATGAATGTGTTGGAGCATCTGTTTCGCCACTTTTTAAAATATAAAGTTAGATAGGATACTTTTTGATGTGAATTGATGTTAATTAATGGGTAAGGCTGGGCAGATTGTCACACAGTCTCTGGACGACAATCTGTTTGACAATCTGTTTCAGGAAATACAACTTGAAACGTCGAGAGCGAAACTGAGACGAGTGGCGGTCGATGGCCACTCGTTTCTGGTTTTGTTCGTCGATTTTTCGAATTTCGTGGTTGTGAATTCGGTTTCGAACTTTGAAATTTTGCACGTGTGAGGGACACGATGATTGCCGCGATCCATGTCTGTCATTCAGTTCTCGCGATTTAGTTTTTTTTGTTTTGCGATTGAGAAATCTCGAGTCTAGTTTCAAGTTTCAACGGGTGCCATGCTCGAAGAAAGAAGACGAAGAGACTTGTCAATCTGTCACGAAGGGAGTTGGAAAGAATGATTTTTCGTCATGGGAAAGTCATTGTCATTACTTTGTCACTCTGCACGTCCAACATAGTCATCATAGGGGAAATGATTGTTTTTTGATTAGTTGCGATAAATAAATTATAATTTATTATTAGAGTTGCAGAAAAATAATAATCGCGTTTGCTGTGAATCTTATATTATGTTTTTTATGAAATATTAAATATATGTTTAGTTTAATTAGAGTTTTAATTGCAAAGATATCAATTTATTTGAATTATTAAATTTATTTTAAGAATTAATGTTACATAAAATGTCTATAAATCTTTCTAATATTGCGAAATTGATTCGTTGTTTTTGTTTTAGTTAGGCTGTAAGAGTTGTGGAAGGTTGGTTTTCCACTTTCTTCTGGTTTTTCTTTTTCAGCACCGAGTGTTCATGAAAATACTGTTCACCTGTTTTAATCCTTCTAATAGTTAAAATCATTACGAGGATAAGAATATTATTTTTTTTAATATTATTATTCCTGTGCATAATATCAAAATCAAATTCATTTTACGTTAAATTTTTTATTTATGATAAATATTTCTTAATTTTTACTATAAAAGGTAATTATAGAACAAGTAGTACTAATTGAGTCGAATTACGATTACGTTTTTAAAAATTTGTTTATGTAAAAATTTGTTACATAAAAAGTTTAATAAAAAACGTTTTGCACGGTGAGTATTTCAGAGCATTTATCTTTCGAGCACCAAATCTCTTAAGATAAGTCTTTTCGTATTATCATCTCGTTATTGGTGATAGGTAATGAAGGAAACTCTATATTATCAACAGCTACAAACTGTATTGCTTACAGCATTCTACCTTCTCTGTTCATGATATACTGTTTTCTACCTAACCGACAATCGATCGGTAGAATTCAAAATCGATTTTACTTTATTCGACGGTGATAAAGAAATAAATTATTCATGATTTACAATACATACAATAAATTCAAATGAAACAGCGCATAATAATTATTAATTTATTCTCGATTAAATATAATTATGCAATTCCATAAAAATATAACATGTATTAATCGACTTACGAATCTGCAGATATTCATAATAAGAAAGAATAGCTTCCCACTCACCTGAAACAAAAAACAAAAAGAAGCACGATTATTTATCACTTAGAATTTTCCATTAACTATATTATTCGATAAATTGAATTCATTTGTGACAAGAAATAAAAATAAATTGTTACTCTACGAATTAATTGTCTTTTAAACATATTGAAAAAATTTCCTATATACGAAACGATACATAAACACTGAAATAAGAAGATAAAAAATAATAAATCCGTTTAATATTCTTTTCTCAGATTTCGTTGCTGCGTTAATTCTTCCATCTTCGTTCTTTCACCATAAAAACTATTCCCGGGTGTCTCATTATTAATATTAAGGGGAAGCCCTGTGTTTAAAAGTCGAGCGAGCAATGTGGTAATTTTTTTTTTTTTTTTTTTTTTTAGTAGGTGAGATAATTTTTCCTCTAAACTTAATAATGCAACGCTTGTTGAAAAAGCTTTTTGAAGTAAGCAGGGAACGATGAAAATATATGAAAAGGAAATTTCAGATCCTTGTTAACGAAGTGAACGAAGCCGTTGATGGATTTATTGAAATCTTGTTTTAACTCTTTGCGATTTTATGATCGAATTAGACTCGACTTTCGAATCTTTTTTTTTTTTTTTTTTTTTTTTTTTTAATATTGAAATATATGTTACAGAAATTTTTATAAAGATTGGAAGAAATATACGTAAAATCAAATTTCTACGATTCCATCGAATTAAAAGGAAAAAGTGAGCGTAAATGCGGCAAGTAGAATTAGGCCATCTATGGTCAGACATACAGTTTATTCTACTTTCACGAGAAATTACATTCACTTCTTACTCATTCTAGGAGACACTTTTTAAATGTAACATTATTTAAATCGACCAGTATTTTATAAATAAGATTATTTATAAAACAATCATTTTAATAACAATTTCTTGCTTCGATTGTCCCAAGATCAACAAATTATTTTTTATATAATCTCTTTTTATATAATCTCATTGAGAAAGTCCATTCAATAATATTCTTCGAACGATATACATTTCACTATTTCCCCGAAGAAAAACGGAAACGCAATTTTCAAGTAATAAATATAAAGTTGCTCGAAACTGTCCTACAGCAAGAAGACAAGAAGTAAATCGACAAATCTTGAACAATGTTTAAAAGTGTATTATAATTCAATCGGACTTGCGGAACCATTAAAGTTTATCACGACTTGCCACGTGGAAAAATAATTGGAAAACTTTATTCCAGTTTCATATTGAAATTCATTGTGATTTATCGCGTAAAAAGTTGAAAAAAAAAAAAAAAATTCATCAGATCGAGATTGTTGGAAATACTAAAAGCGACTAAAAAAAAATAGTCGCTTCTTTTATTCATACGCATAGTTTCAATTTAGTTTAGTTTAGTTTCTTACAATCATGGAAATGACATCCATCCAGTGGAAAAGTGTCGGTCGATGGTTTTGCATATTTTATATACAGTTACGATTGCAAAAGCTCAATGTACAAACGGTGTATAAATTTGAAGGCACCGACTATCGACTTTCTGATCTTCGACCGACTTTCTGGAGCCGCGATAAACTTTGCAATCTTTTCCAAACTTCATTTTTTTTTTTTTTCGAAAGAATCGTTCCATTCGGTTGATGAAATGTTCGGTTTAAAAACATTTCTCGAGTGCAACAAATTATTTGTTAATCTATTTTTATTTTTTTTTTTTTTTAGTATTTATTATAAAAGATAAAAGAATCCTCGCAAAGATTGAATTCAATTTTGCAGAAATTGAATCCTCGAAGAATTCTGAAATCGGTTATTGTGATATTTATTGTTAATTATATCGAACGAAATTAAGTTGGTAGGAAAAATTAAATAAAGTTAATCTCGAGAAGATATTGAATAAATGTATATTCATAAATTTAGGCGTATTTATATTTATTCATATCGTATCTTGATTATTCAGAATGACGAATATATTGATATTTATGAATATTAAATTGATAATTTTGAATACAAAAAAATTTAATTGGACGAATATCAATTTTTTGAGGTATATGAAATGTTGCTGTAAAATTATTTGCAAAATAATCGAATCGTTTGTTAAGAACCTCGATAAAATTCGATTTCAACTTTACGATATTTTAACTTGGAGATATTGTAAACTTATTTTAAATTTAATATTTAAATTTTGCCAGAAGACATGACGTGGCCTTGTTAATAGTTTCTAAAAAAAACATTCTAATTCAATTAAGAGGAATCCTTAAACTTTGGAAAATTGAATTTCGAAACTTCGATAGTGTGCAACAAGGCAAGCATATATATATATATATATTATGCAAGGCGCGTAAATGCCAGTGACGATGCTGAGTGGAAATAGTCAATCCTGTCGATAATTTAATGGAAGGACCGATTCATCTCTAATCTCGCGTACGTCACACGAAAGTTTAATTGTAGCTCGTCGAGGTTGTTTAAAGAAGAAAACGAAAACTTCGAGGGTTTCTCACCCCCTTCGATGATCAACAAATACCTCGAATCTTTCAAAAAATTTTCAAACATTCAATTTTAAACGTTGCCTTTCAGACACACGTCTTCCATTCGATTTAATAATAATAACTCAATTACGATAATTTTACAATTCACAGATCTCTCCAAATTAGAAATTGATTAATTCAAAATTAACAATTTGTGTTAATTAACAAAACGTTAATGTAGGAATCTTTAAAACCACCAATTCTACCAATAGAACCAATCTTCTGTCAATAATAATCTTATTTCAAACTATTCAAATGTTCAATCCAGTTTCTCTTGTTTATTTAATTATTTGACATTCGTATTAAACGACTCCTTTTTCTTTCCACCTCGTTGCAAAAATTTCTCTTTCATGGATATGACGTAAGGATATAATTTCGAATTAAAAAAGAAAAATATACATATAAGAAAAGTATAAGAAAAATAGTTATAGTATTTATAATAGTAAGTATATAATATAAGTATAAGAAAAATGATGATTAGATTCCAACCTAACCTAATTCAACTTGACAAGTATCGCGGTTATGTTATATTGATCAAATTTATCCTTACCTCTATCTACAAATCGCAACAATATCTATCAATAATCATCGTAACAATATTATTACTTTTGAAAAATTAATTACAGAAATAATAATAACCCAAGAGGTCGACTTAACACGTGGTTGCACCTCGATTGACAGGAGCTGTTTAACCGTCCCTGGAGAGCTTTTCCGGTAAACCAGAGAAAAAAAAAAAATAATGCCATTTTAAAAATATGTAATACAAGCTCGAAGACAATTTCTGTGTAAAACAATTCGAAAATATCGACGAATCTCTAATAATAATAACAATAATGATAATAATCCAACTCCAATTTCCATTTCAAACGATCAAGTCCGTCTCAAAAGTCTGTTCAAAGTCTCTCTCCCCCGACCATTAAGTTAAAACCGGAGAGATGTCACCGGCCAATTAATCGCACATCTGCGAGCAGAAGCTCGAAACAGGGGATTCGAAACGATGGAAACGATAGGGGAGGAGGGGAGGAGGGGAGAGACGAAATTGCAACGCGC
>NW_006263371.1:2178051-2181926 GCF_000469605.1 Apis dorsata
GAGCGAGTTTCACCGATCCCCGATGTAATCAGCTCCGTAGTAAACGGACCTATCTAGCAGTAGACTCAACAAAGACGCGATTAATTAATGAATTGAACTAACTTGTAATTACAACGGGACTAACTTCGCACTAAGACGGGGACAATTTATTATTGGAGGTGGAGGAGGATAGGTCGAAGCGAGAGCATCCAAGGGATACACTTCTCCTCCGTACGCTGCATTCGATTTAACAGGTTTAATTACAAGTTTTCTTATTAACTGTTTATATTCACACGTGGCGCTTGCGAGCGTTTCTGGTTTACCGGAAGAGCTCTCCAGGGACGGTTAAACAGCTCCTGTCAATCGGTATAATCGAGGTGCAACCACGTGTTAAGTCAAGCTTTTGGGTTATTATTATTTCTGTAATTAATTTTTCAAAAGTAATAATATTGTAATAATATTGTTACGATGAATATTGATAGATATTGTTGCGATTTGTAGACAGAGGTAAGGATAAATTTGATCAATATAGTGTAACATAACCGCAACACTTGTCAAGTTGAATTAGGTTAGGTTGGAATCTAAAATCTAATAGTATTATTTCTCCAATCAATTTTCCAAAAGTAATAATATTATTATTAAGATGAATATCGAAAGTATTGCAGTTTAAATATTATTACAATTTTTTTAATATTATTATTTCTCCAATCAATTTTCCAAAAATAATAATATTATTATTACGATGAATATCGAAATTATTGTAGTTTAAATATTATTACAATTTGTTGATAAAAAAATTATAAATTTAATTAATATAATATAATATAATCGTGACTCGTGTTAAATTAGAATCTAAAATCTAATATTATTATTTCTCCAATTAATTTTCCAAAAGTAATAATATTATTACGATGAATATCGAAAGTATTGCAGTTTAAATATTATTAAAATTTTTTGGTAAAGAGATTATAAATTTAATTAATATAATATAATCGTGATACTTGTCAAGTTAAATTAAGTTAGGTTAGAATGTAAAATCTAATATTATTATTTCTCCAAACAATTTTCCAAAAGTAATAATATTATTACGATGAATATCAAAAATATTGCAATTCAAATATTATTACAATTTATTGACAAAGAGATTATAAATTTAATTAATATAATATAATCGTGATTATATTAAATTAGGTTAGGTTAGAATAAAAATTTAGTATTATTATGATAAATATCGAAAATATTGCAATTTGTTGGCAAAGAAATTATAAATTTAATTAATATAATATAATCGTGACATTCGTCAAGTTAAATTAGGTTAGATTAGAATCTAAAATCTAATATTATTTTTCCAATCAATTTTCTCCAAAAATAATTCTCCAATATTATTACGACAAATATCGAAAATATTGCAATTTAAATATCATTACAATTTTTCAGCAAAGAGATTATAAATTTAATTAGAAAAATATAATACAACAAGTGACATGTGTTAAGTTGGACTAAGTTAGAATCAAAATTTAATATTATTACGATGAATATCGAAAGTATCGCAGTTTAAATATTACAATTTGTCGGCAAAGAGTATTGTTGATAAATGTGATTAAAAAAAATACAATTTAACGTGAAAATTAAGAGAGGAAGGGGGAGAAGGAAAATACTAACAAATTATTGGAAAACGTAGCGTTAAATTTATCAAGAGATTGTACGGAATCGGAATCGAAGGAGGGAAGCGGAAATTAAAAGAGGAGGAAACGTAATAACCAATGACCAGTTGCAATGCGGCGGGGAAAGCGTGAACGCACAGCGGCCGCAGCTGATATCAATTTATCGCATGACGTATCACAGTACAACATCATACTGTGTGCACACGTTAAGCAAGACAAGGGGGTGGTTTACTTCGAGTGCCTTCCATCCCCCTGCCCTCCCCCTCCCCCCGCGTCTTTCTCGTTGTCAACGTGACGGCACATTCAACGCGATGTTGAACACCGTGTATATACCCGGTGTGTCAACAACAATCTTGTCCCCCCCTCAGTGTAAATTTGACGTCTTGGAAACTTGGATAAATTTTACCGTGTATTCGCGCGGGCTAAGATCACGGAGGAAAACGTGCTTCTTCTAAAAAACAAGGCAGAGAAGAGAGAAAAAAAAAATATCGATTCTTTCGAATCTCGAAAGAAAGAAAGAAAGAAAGAAAGAAAAATTTGACGAAAATTCGAATCGAAAAATTCTTTCTTCGACTTTTTTTTTTCTATTTCTCTCGTAACTGTTATAATATCACTCGAGTTTTTCATCAATATTTTAAAGGAAGGAAGATCGAAAGGAATAAGTATCGAAAGGAATATCACCCAATATGCATAATAGCATCCACACATATTCACACGGATTTAAAACGCCACGCGTTTCCAACAAGCAGCCTCGATCATCCACGGCTGATGAACCCCGGCGCAAGGTTTTTCTCTGCGTCTCTCGAAGCGTTTCGCATCGGCCTGTGACTTAGTGCACCATGGATCGTGCACACGTGAGAGGGAAGAGGGAGGGGGAGGGAAGGCTGTTCTTCGAGTGACAATGATCAAAGACGATTGGCGGGGAGGAGGGGAGAGTAAACGAAGATGCAGAGGGGAAAAATAGAGGAGGGTAGGGGATGAGGGGAAAAAGATAATCCTTCAAGAAGATTTAAATTTTATGTAGATGTATATATATATATATATTTCCAAGTATAGTTCAGCCTTGGATCTTCCTTAAGTATTTTAATCTCCCTGTTTTTGCGTGGGCATAGAATATTCTTGCAACATTCTCCCCTCCCTTTTTTGATTTTTCCGTTTCCAATCTTATCAGATCCCTTTAAATATGCAAGATGGATAAAACTTAATAGTGGAAGTTGAACGAGTAAAAGATAAAATAATAATTATAATAATAATAATAATAATTGGGAATATAATTGTAATGATCGAGATTATATGAAAAACTGATCGAATATAATTCAAATATTTTAATAATTACGTAAAATAATATCATTTTTAACTTCAGTTACTTTTTCTAAGAGGTTAACGCCCGACTCCGACATTGTCAGAGTGCTCGTAGACCCATGACCTTTGCACGCATTCTATTTTCGAGTTAGAAATTGATGGAATACGTAATTCGTTGCGGCGAACGAAACACGTTTCCCAAACACGTGACTAACTATCTTTTTCCGCTAATGAATCTTCTGATCCAATTTATCCGTTACGTTTCTCCCGTTGAATTTAGGTTTATGTAAACACGAGTAAATAGGAAATAACGATATCTAAATATAAAAAAATGGAACGAGCAATAATCAAAAATTAATTCGTCTCGATAATGGAACTCGAACCTATCACTAGCTAGCGAAAGGTTTAAGAGAGAAGAAGCTCGAAAAAATACTGGAAAAAGATGAAAGAGAAAGCAGAGGATGATGGTAGGTGTGAAAAGGGCGAGAGGAAAGGTTGTTGAGTAAGCTTGTTGTAATATAAATTACAACAAAGCAATAATCAAAAATTAATTCATCTCGATCGATAATGGAACTCGAACCCATCACTAGCTAGCGAAAGGTTTAAGAGAGAAGAAGCATCGAAAAGATACTGGGAAAAGATGGAAGAGAAAGCAGAGGATGATGATAAGTGTGAAAAGGGCGAGAGAGAAGGTTGTTGAGTAACCTTGTTGTAATATAAATTACAACAAAGCAATAATCAAAAATTAATTCGTCTCGATCGATAATGGAACTCGAACCCATCACTAGCTAGCGAAAGGTTTAAGAGAGAAGAAGCATCGAAAAGATACTGGAAAAAGGAAGAGGAAACAGAAGATGATGGTAGGTATGAAAAGGGCGAGAGGAAAGGTTGTTGAGTAACCTTGTTGTAATATAAATTACAACAAAGCAA
>NW_006263371.1:2182383-2183443 GCF_000469605.1 Apis dorsata
GGAAATATCTTTTCTTCTAAAAGGTGGAAGAGGAAGCAGAGGATAATGGTAGGTGTGAAAAGGGCGAGAGGAAAGATTGTAAGTAATATAAATTACAACAAGGTTGTTTGTAATATAAATTAATAATAATAAATTATCTTTGGTAACTTTAGTTTCATAACTTGGACTATTAAATTTCGTATATATGAAGTGCGAAAGGGCAAAGAGGTTGAAAACGAGGCGAAAAGGGGGGAGGAGGAAGGAGGAATGTAGGCGAGGGAGATGGAAAGAATGGACAGAGGAGTGGAAATATCCTTTAGGTGGATAAAGTTGGATAAATAAAGTTGAATAAAGAATGAAAAATTGAGGGAATGGGGATTCTATTCCTGGACAGAAATGTCTATGGGTGTAGGTGGAGGGAATACAAATGGAAACAGAAAGGGGAGAGGGAGAGGGGGAGGGGTATCGGGAAAAGAAGACAAAAGGATATTGCAGACAGGGAAGAACAATGGAGGATCGGAGACAAAAGTGGGATCAAATAGAAGCATGGATAAATAGGGCGTAAAAGGGAAAGTGAAATCAAAGAAGGTAAATTAAGGAGAAAAATGAAACGATAAGAAATTTGGTGATATTTACAGCGAAGCGTTATAATTTGAAGGAAAACGTTAAGGAAGAAAGAAAAGTTAGAATAATAATTAATTAATTAATTAGAAATTGAATAATTTAATAATGATATTTGATAAACTAAGAGAATGAACGTTTAACGTTTCAGAAAAGAATTCGCCATGGATAAAATTTAATCGTGCAAAAGACACGTGCATAAAAGAATAATGACGATGATCCTTCGATCGAGTTGAAAAAGAGATGATAAACTCTGTATACATATATCCTCCACTTCGAAATTTTATTAAAAATTCCATCGATTTCTAATAAAAGAAAAAAAATTAAAAAAAAAAAAAAGGCTGACAACAATGTCGAAAGATCAGTCTTATTGAATAAGCAAATTAAAATTATCCGAAATTATACGCAATCAATATCTATATTCATTTTTATCCGTTTTTTTTTTTTTTTTTTTTTTTTT
>NW_006263371.1:2183610-2193191 GCF_000469605.1 Apis dorsata
AGTACGATTCGCGTATTTCAATCAAGTTAATCCGTAACCCGGCGATAAAATTTTTCACGTGAAATGAAATTCCAGCAGGTATAATAAAATTCCCTCTCCAAAAAAAAAAAAAAACAAACAAACATTCGAAAAATATTTCATCTAACACTCGATCATCGATTTTACATTATTTCTTCTTTCTTCTCTCTCTTTTTACAACAAAATGACATTTAAAGAAAAATAAATTCAAACACTTATAATACGCATAATAATATACTCTCGTTGCAAGAATATTAAGGATATTACGAAGATAATTTCATTAAAATATCATTATTCGGGAGATAATATTATCGAAGATGGGGCGAGTGAAGGATCTCTCGAAGGGATGGGATTCCAACTTCCTCACTGAGTTATTATCAGATCCCCGAAAACTTGGAGAGAAAATACGAGGAAGAAGAGGAAAAGGAGTTTCTAATGTTGATTTTTTTTTTTTTTTTCGATGAAACGCAAAGCCAAATTTCGATGAAACGTGGACCGAGATTTCTCGAGGGGATGAAGCTTGATCGAAGCTCTCAATATTAAAGCGGAACGTGTCGAAAGTGCGGACCGATTTGCAGAGGAAATCGCGTTGAATCTCCGTCGGCTTCCTCCCCGTTTTTCATATTCCAATTCTATCTTTGTCGAAGATCTTATATATATATACTTCGTTTCATCGATTCATTCGAGCTCGATCCGTTTAAATCTCGATCGAATTTTTTTTCATTTATCAACTTCGTTTCCGCGATGAGAGAAGGGGAAGAAAAAAGTTGCTTTATCCGATTCGAAGATTGCACAAAAACTTTGCACAAGATTCGAACAGGAAGGTGTAATTTTTCGAAAGAAGTTTTTGAACCTAACCTAACTTTTTGCATCGAAAGTTAGTTTGCTTCTTTACGCCAGATGGCACTTGTCGCTGAGAGAAACTAATATCTTCGGCAGAGAAAGATAGGATCATCGATAAGAAGAAAAAGAAAATAAGGTTTTAATTCGAATATTATTTTGTTATTGAAGAATCTTTCGCTTTTCGTCGATCGAAATCGATCGAAACAGTGATGGGACGAATAGAGAGCGATGAGAGAAAAAATTGGTAAAAATTGAATTATAGATAAAGGATTTAATCTCGAAGCTCGACCCACTTCGAAGAATTTTTCGTATCTCTGGATTACTTGCGCTGCATATTATTCTTCCAAGTGATCGATTCGTCTCGAATGTTAGAAATGAAACGAAAAGAAAACTTAATGGAATAGATATATATTTCTGGAACGGAGAATCTATTCTACGTGTCACAATTTATATTCCAATGATATTATATTATTCCTTATTCTTTTATTAAAATCGAAAAAAAAAATATATCATACGAAATTAATAAAACAATATTAATATAAAATTAATCAAACTACAAATAATTCTAACCATATTTCACGTTACATAATCTCTTCTCTATCGAGATTTGCGGATCGTAGCTTAAACTCTAAAAAAAAAAAAAAAGAAAGAAATTTGAAGAAAAGTAAAAAACATTCTTATTGTTACGTCATCACAAAGAATATAATCACAGAGAAAATATATCATATGAAATTAATAAAACAATATTAATATAAAATTAATCAAACTATAAATAATTCTAGCCATATTTCACGTTAGATGATCTTTTCTTTATCGAGATTTGAGGATCGTAGCTCTAAAAAACTCTAAAAAAAAAAAAGAAAGAAATTTGAAGAAAAGTAAAAAACATTCTTATTATTACGTCATCACAAAGAATATAATCACAGAGAAAATATATCATATGAAATTAATAAAACAATATTAATATAAAATTAATCAAACTACAAATAATTCTAGTCACATTTCACGTTAGATAATCTTTTCTTTATCGAGATTTGAGGATCGTAGCTCTAAAAAACTCTAAAAAAAAAAAAGAAAGAAATTTGAAGAAAAGTAAAAAACATTCTTATTGTTACGTCATCACAAAGAATATAATCACAGAGAAAATATATCATATGAAATTAATAAAACAATATTAATATAAAATTAATCAAACTACAAATAATTCTAGTCACATTTCACGTTAGATAATCTTTTCTTTATCGAGATTTGAGGATCGTAGCTCTAAAAAACTCTAAAAAAAAAAAAGAAAGAAATTTGAAGAAAAGTAAAAAATATTCTTATTATTACGTCATCACAAAGAATATAATCACAGAGAAAATAATTCAAAAGGAAGGTAACGATCGCATCTTCAAAATGGAAATGGTCGAGATTGAATGTGCGGGGGGAATATAGCGGAATTGAATAATTGAATTATCCCCTTCTTCTCCATCTTCTCACTTCTCGTATTCAGACGTAATTTTCCGGGAGCCTTTCATTCCTTTCATCCCGAAATATTTTCAAAATATAAGGAAATTTATACGCATAAAAGAATCAGGTGAAAATCGAGTCTCAACAGAGAGAGAAAGAGAGAGAAAGAGAATTTTCAAAGAGGAAGAAGGAATCAATTTCGACTTAAAAAAAAAAAAAGAATCGACTAACCCAATCTCATTCCTACCTTTTCTGAAAGTAGAATAGGGATAAAGTATTCTTTCTTACTTTGCCGAACACGTACATCTCTTGGTGGTGCACAGAGTTTCTGAAAGAAGCTCGATGCGAACAAAAGAAGAAGAGGGAGAGGGGCGCCAAAAGGAAAACTGTTTTGTGTGGAACTCGCCTGCTCGTGAGCGGAGAGTGAATTTACAAAGTGGGGAGAGAAGGAAAAGAGAACGTTGGACGCTTTAATTGCTGGATACGTACACATGTATACATAAGTCGATTGACGAAATGGTATTTTAAGGATTCGAAAAGAGTGGATAATGGTTGGAATGGAGGTAAATAAGAGACGCGCTTCCTGCGGAAATTCAGGGGAAAATAGGGGTGCAGCGAAGTGGTAAACACTTTACGACGATTGAAAGAAGAAGAGGAGGAGGAGGAAGAAGAAGAAGAAGAAGAAATGGAAAAGAAGAAGGTATTTTTCGCGCGGACGAAAAAGAAGAATTGAAAAGAAAGAAAGAGAGAGAGAGAGGGAGGAAAATTAAGCGACGATACTTTATGGTTATGGTGATATAAGGATGAAAAGAGGATAATTGTCTAATTTCGAGTGATTCGCAGAGGAAATTATCTGGAATTACTTGGCCGACTTCCCTGTCCAACAATTCCTCCTCCGATAAAGAGGATTCCTTCTCGATCGTTCATCGTTTAACTCGTTCGTTCGAGTTGGGGGGATTAAAAAAGTTCATACGCTTGAGAACGGAGGATCTAATCTGGATTCGATATCGTCGATTTTATTACACTTGCGAAGACAAAGAGCTCCCTCTTTTCCCTATCCCTCGTTTAATTCATATGCGGATTGAAAGAGGATCGTTGATCGTCGAATCCTTCTCGTGGAAAATTAATATTATCCTTAACAGGGGAGCTAAGATCTTGCAACACGATTATCCTGAGATTAAAGAAAAAATGCTAATAATTCAAAGGTTGATTCAACTTTTATATTCGTTTTTATCGCAGAGAAATCTCGCCAAAATCCTACGAGACTTGGTGCCTTTTAAATCCCCATTTCATTTCCGACCTACAACCGAAAACGTTTCTCCACTCTTTCTTCACTCTATCGTTGCTTCTGGTCAGCGAGATCTCATCCCCTAAAGGATATCCTGCAAACACAATCCCAGAGTGGCGACTTACGAATCCAATCCAGTCGCTATCTCGCCCTATCTTTGCCATAAAAAAATCCTCTTTTTCTCACAACTAGCCGAAAAATCCCTATAAATCCCTAAGAATCAACTCTTTCCCTCAGATAAGCGCGAAGCATCCCACTTGTTGGATTAAATTAATTTTTGATTTCGCGAGTTTTCGAAATAATAAAAATTTTAATCTTTCGGATGTTTCTCTTCAATTTTGAGACTTTATAAATTTTTGCGAATGCTCGAATTGTTAATTTTGAAATTTTTTCTAATCCGTGTAATTTTCGATTCGAAACTCGAGGTTGAAATTTAAAAAAAAAAAAAAACTAGGAATCATTAATTTAATAACGAGACAATCACGGTGATTATTCCACTTGTTGGATATCAAGGGATAAGGGAAAGGTGCCAGCCACTTGATATCACGCTACTGCGCCATCGATCCTTCAAACCAGAGGTTCTCAATCAATGATACTCAATTAGCGGTATAATAGAAAGAATTTTTAAGTAATTTTAAAAATATATACCACTGTTTAAACCATCGCGAATCATTGTCGAAAATTGAAGATATTTTTTTATAGAATAAGGGTTAAATTAGTATCTATTAGTAGCTCCATGCAGATCATATGCACTTTCAATTTTTTGAGCAAGCAATAATTATAAATTCTATGTAAAGATATAATGAAAACAGAGTTTAATCAAAATTAGGCACATATTGTATTTCACTTACTTATTCCATTTCTTCTTTCTACACACAGGATGAATTGAAACAAGATAAGAGTGCTCATAGTTAGATTTAGGTTAGGTTTTTTTCAATAAGTCAGTGAAATTATCTTCCTCCCTCGAGTACTCATTTTTTTTTTATAGAATAAGAATTAAATTAGTATCTATAGTAACTCCATGCAGATCATATGCACTTTCAATTTTTTGAGCAAGCAATAATTATAAATTCTGTGTAAAAATATAATGAAAACAGAGTTCAATCAAAATTAAGCACATATTGTTCTTGACTTATTTATTCTATTTCTTTTACACATAGGATGAATTGAAACAAGATAAGAGTGCTCATAGTTAGATTTAGGTTAGGTTTTGTTCAATAAATCAGTGAAATTATCTTCCTACTCGAGTATTCATTTTCTTTTGTGGAATAAGGGTTAAATTAGTATCTATAGTAGCTCCATGCAAATCATATGCACTTTCAATTTTTTGAGCAAGCAATAATTATAAATTCTGTATAGAAATATAATGAAAACAGAGTTCAATCAAAATTAAGCACATATTGTACTTCACTTATTTATTCTATTTCTTCTACACATAGGATGAATTGAAACAAGATAAGAGTGCTCAGAGTTAGATTTAGGTTAGGTTTTGTTCAGTAATTGAAACAAGATAAGAGTGCTCATAGTTAGATTTAGGTTAGGTTTTTTTCAATAAGTCAGTGAAATTATCTTCCTCCCTCGAGTACTCATTTTTTTTATAGAATAAGAATTAAATTAGTATCTATAGTAACTCTATGCAGATCATATGCACTTTCAATTTTTTGAGCAAGCAATAATTATAAATTCTGTGTAAAAATATAATGAAACAAGAGTTTAATCAAAATTAGGCACATATTGTATTTCATTTACTTATTCTATTTCTTCTACACATAGGATGAATTGAAACAAGATAAGAGTGCTCCTAATTAGATTTAGGTTAGGTTTTGTTCAATAAATCAATGAAATTATCTTCCTACTCATTTTTTTGTAGAATAAGAATTAAATTAGTATCTATAGTAACTCTATGCAGATCATATGCACTTTCAATTTTTTGAGCAAGCAATAATTATAAATTCTGCGTAAAAATATAATGAAAACAGAGTTTAATCAAAATTAGGCACATATTGTATTTCATTTACTTATTCTATTTCTTCTACACATAGGATGAATTGAAACAAGATAAGAGTGCTCATAGTTAGATTTAGGTTAGGTTTTGTTCAATAAATCAATGAAATTATCTTCCTACTCATTTTTTTGTAGAATAAGAATTAAATTAGTATCTATAGTAGCTCCATGCAGATCATATGCACTTTCAATTTTTTGAGCAATAATTATAAATTCTGTGTAGAGATATAATGAAAACAGTGTTCAATAAAAATTAGGCACATATTATACTTCACTTACTTATTCCATTTCTTCTTTCTACACACAGGATGAATTAAAACAAGATAAAAATGCTCATAGTTAGATTTAGGTTAGGTTTTGTTCAATAAGTCGGTGGACAGAGATGAATTTTTAAAGAAATGATCTTCCTACTCGAGTATATTCACTTTTGAATTTCTATTTACACACCAGAACGCTATTTCATCGAATTTTTAAATCTTTTGTTTAATATTTTTTTACATTTTCTCCAAGGATTGAGAACCACAGCCTCGAATTACCCCATCACTGGTCGTCATGGCGACCAACCAACTCCCTCCAACCGTGCAAGGAACCACGGAGCCCCGTTTCCATCAACCTTTTCCAATTCTGACATAAGTTAGTGACGTCGGATGATAAACATTGACCACGGTGTGAACGCACCCCTTCCACGTCATATCAACCCTCACCAGGTGGCGTGTGGCCGCAATTTTTGCTTGCTCGATTTCCTTTCCCAAGGGGATAGAAGATTACGTATCAGGCTGGTATTAACGAGAAATTCGTTCTGAATATCTTAGAAACGAAATCGAGCAAAGCTATTGTTGACTATTTTATATTTGATGAAATCAAAAAAATTTACACTGTGACGAATGAATTATTGTAAATTGTAAATACAAATTATTCATATTTCATATTTGATATTTGGAACGATGATGTCTCCCTTTGGGAAGAGATTTTGTTTTCATAGAATTGTGCTTTGAGAATTGTTTTCTTCTTTTTATATATATGTATGTATATTTCTAAATTAATTATGTTCCTTTTTTTTTAAAACTTTTCAAAGATAACTAGATTGCTAAATTTTCCCTCCTTTTTTTCCATTTCTTAATTATGTTCCTTTTTTTTTTTTTTTCAAAGTTGACCCACATATTTTATAATTTTCTCTGTACGATATGTTTCCATTACTTCTTTATAATTTGTATTTACAACTGAATTATTCACTCGTTAAATTTTTTTGATGCATTTCATCTCGATGACATTTCATTCTCCATGATGAAACTAATTATAAATTAAAATATACGAGATATTCGAAGGAAAGATTTTGTTTAAGAAAAATAAAGAAGCGAGAGACGTTTCGTTTTGTCGAAAAGAATAAAATTTCGTTAGCTGCAGAAGCGTCTCGACTTTGAGTTTATAGTTCCATTGTGGGGATGTTCCGACGAGGGGACACGTTTCCTCGGGTTTATGAATCCAAAAGGATTTATTTAACTCGATAAAACTCGGTACACTCGAAGAGATTTGCTGGAACGACGGCATTTACATGACATAGAATCCTGATGGAGAGGATGTTCGCCTCTAGAAGAAGAAGGCGCAACATCTTCTTCGACGCGTATTTAAAAGTATAATCTTGGCTAACGAAATCGTCCAACCTGAAACTTCACAGCGCCGCCTCAACATCTTCTTATGCCCGCGATAAATAAAACACCGGTTAATGATCGATGGAAGACTCAAGTGGGAGAAAGGTCTCGTTTCATCTCGAAGATGACGAAGAAGGGGTATAAAGTGATTCGATTGGAAATTTTCTCGTCAAAATTACGATTTAATTCATTTTTCGAGATAATAATAATTGTAAATCCTAGAATCTAAAAAATATACAAGTCTTATCAGAGAACAATTTTTAAGAAAATAATTGTATCGTGAAAAAGATGCAGACGAAATATTTATTGTTTTCGAATTTTCATCGAATCAGATACCTTTTGATGACGAAAAAGGAATATAAAGTGATTCAATTACAAATTTTCTCGTCGAAATTACATATTTAGTTATCATTTTTCGATGTACTAATAATTGTATCGTGAAACGAATGAAAATGGTGCAGATATATTTTCTATTGAGTAAGATATAATCTGTAGTAATTTTTAGAATAATTATTATTTGTTATAATATAAATTCATTTTATGTGAAACATTCTATATTTTTTCATTACTTTATAGGCTCTCAGATACTCGATTAATTAAACAATTCTAGAGTCCAAAAAATATACAGATCCCATCAGAGAACAATTTTTAAAAAAATAATTGTATCGTGAGAAAGATGCAGAAATATTTATTGTTTTCGAATTTTCATCGAAGATACCTTTTGATGACGAAGAAGGATATAAAGTGATTCAATTACAAATTTTCTCGTCGAAATTACATATTTAGTTATCATTTTTCGAGATACTAATAATTGTATCGTGAAACGAATGAAAATGATGCAGATATGTTTTCTTTACAATCTGTAGTAATTTTAGAATAATTATTAATATTCGTTAAATTCATGATTTATGCGAAACATTCCATATTTTTTCATTAGTTTATAGGCTCTCAAATATTCGATTAAACAGACGATTAATAATTCTAGAATCTAAAAAATATATAAATCTCGTCAGAGAACAATGCCATTTTTAAGAGAATAATCGTGAAACGAATGAAAAAGGACAGACAAAATATTTATCATTTTCCATCGAATTAGATTATTTAGAATAATTTAGAATATTTTTTTAATATATTTTATTTTATTATTTATTATTTTATTTTATTAATTTATTTAGTATAATTATTAGTATTCGTTTTTGTAAAATTCACGATTTATACGAAATATTCCATATTTTTTCATAGGCTTTCAAATTAATTAAACAATCGTTAAGATTAATAAATCCTAGACTCTAATAAATATACAAATCCTGTCAGAAAACAATCATTTTTAAGAGAATAATTGTATCGTGAAACAAATAAAAAAGGCCAAACAAAATATTCATCGTTTTCATATTTCCATCGAATCAGATTACAATTTGGAATAATTATTAATATTTCAATAAAATTCACGATTTATGCGAAACATTTTTTATTATCCCTATAAATTTTACAGCTTCGAACCTCTCAAATACTCAATTAATAAATTAAACTCTATTTAATAAATATTCCTCGTGCAAGTAACTATATTACTTAAAAATAACATATACTCTTCATTACGACAATTTCAATAAAGATAAAACTTCATTTATTCAACTCCACCCAACCCTTATTACATATTATTCACCCTCTCGTTTCAACGTTTTAAAGCTTTTCCATAACGAATAAAAAATTGTTTTGTTCCACGAAATCCTTTCAGACGCACACACTCAAAAAAGAAACATAAAATGTAAATTCAATTTGTAAATGTAACTACGAGATTACAACGAGTGAAATGAAATTATACACGCGACTAGCCGACGATTATTAATAGCACGGCTCGTCATATCTAGCACGGAATTCGTAATTTCCTGTGGACATTGATAAAACTAATAATCGGCCCATCCATTTCTATGCCATCGATCGATCGATCGATCGATCGATTCCTATTTCCAAAAACTCGAACGAGCAAGCTCGTTAAACGTTCTCCTCCATATTTGCCCGTTATCGCTCGTTTCACAAGTTTAGAAAATATTTTTCCACGCGTATTTCTCCCTTCCTTTGTTTTCCTTTCAAAACAACCACGCACCACCGGTTGAATATTCGATCCCCAACGTTTGCTGTTACTGCTGCAGTAACGATCGTTTCTTCTTTCTTTTTTCTCTCGCCTTCTCCTCCCCCCTTTTGGGCCACCTTCCACTCTTTTTCTCACCGCGAAATGAACGAGGGAGGAGAGAGAAAAATTGTGGAAATTTCACTCTTGTTTTTGAACAATAAATCGGAATATCGTATGTATATTGTTCGTTTTTTTTTTT
>NW_006263371.1:2193342-2194994 GCF_000469605.1 Apis dorsata
TCTTTAAAGAAAGAGAAATGGAATTATTTTTCAGGCAAATGTGTTTAATGTGATTAATCAATTGCACGATCATTTACGCCATTTTTTCATTTTTAATTAGAATTTTCTTTGAGTGAACGTGGCAAGAAGTACTTTTTTTTCTTTTATTTTCCTTTCTTCCTTTTTTTGTAAAGATTGACACGTGACAACGAAAGAAAGAGAAATACACGCGGAAGAATTTATTTTTTTTGCCGCATAGTTTCGAAAGAAGACGATCGTCTTCTCCGATTCGTCTCATTTCCGGTTAGAAAGATCAAGAATTATCATCTCTGAAATGAATCGTGCCAATCGAACGTCACTAATCGCGCGAAGATTTCTCAATCAGCGAAATGGATTCGTCGATTAATCGAGCCAATTTTCTTTATATTTAAAAAGGTGTTCCTTATTTTTTTTTTTTTTATAGCAGAATTACTTGGAAAGAGAATTAGAGCGAAGGATGGAAACTAAATTTTATGAGCTTCGCGTTAATTGCAATAACAATTGCAGGAAGCATGGTTTCCAAAAAAGAAATCAATTTCTAAAAGCGTGTTTCTCTCTCGATATAAAAATATTTCTCTATCGGAGGAAAATTCTTAAAATTTTGTTCTTGAATTTAATCGTAAAAGAAACTTGGAAAATTCTTTGTAATTTCATTCCGCTTTGTAGAGCTGGAAAAGCATCGTCACACTCTTTGATATTTTTTTTTTTTTAATTTTCCTTTGTAAGGAAAAATTCCAAAATTTCTCATATCCTTGTATTTTGCATGGGGGAGGGGGTGACATTGATTTTTTATTTTATTTTTCATTATATTACTGGTTCCGGTGGTTGGAGAGATTCTGGCAAGGTTGGAAATCAATTCGTCGTTGTTTTCTTTTCATCCCGTCGGAAAATTGGATTGGAAGTTCTATTAGTCCCGGCGAAGGCGGATCATCGGCTGACTCATACTACTCGCTAAGTTTTTCTCGCTAATAGAATCCCTGTATCATCCCCGTTTAATTCAGTTTTGAATTTAGTTTTTTTTTTTTTTTTTGAATCGCATCACTTATCAATTATCAAAGGAATCATTTCCATATTTTTATCCTCAATCGTAAGTATTATTTCTTCGAATTATTTCGAGAATAAATTTTAATTGGCTTTAATTTTTTAATTGTTTAATCGGTTTATTCAATTGGCAATTGTAATTGTCAAAGAAAACTTCCTTTCTTAATCGTAAATATTATTTCGTCGAATTTTGAGAATAAATTTTAACAGATAGAAATTGATAGTTTTTTTAAAACGTTTCACGTTTAATTCACATATCCATAACAATTGCAACATGTATCGTCAAAGAAAATATTTTCATATTTTCGTTCTTAATCGTAAATATTATTTCGTCGAATTTTGTACATATAAATATTTTACTTACACTATAGAGACAATGATAAAATAAATATTGGATAGAAATTCATCAGTTTTGTAAAACGTTTCGCGTTTAATTGACTCGTATTACTTGCTCATTTTTTATATTAAAATAATTCTTATCAATTATCAAAGGAATTATTTTCATATTTTTATCTATAATCGTAAGTATTATTTCTTCGAATTATTTCGAGAATAAATTTTAATTGGCTTTAATTTTTTAATTGTTTAATCGG
>NW_006263371.1:2195106-2197686 GCF_000469605.1 Apis dorsata
CTTATCCAATTGACAATTGTAATATATCGTCAAAGAAAATTTTCCTTCTTAATCGTAAATATTATTTCGTCGAATTTTATACATATAAATATTTTACTTACACTATAGAGACAATAATAAAATAAATATTGGATAGAAATTCATCAATTTTGTAAAACGTTTCGCGTTTAATTGACTCGTACTACTTGCTCAGTTTTTACATTAAAACAATTCTTATCAATTATCAAAGAAATCATTCCCGTATCACTTTTCCTATAATCGTAAATATTATTTCGTCGAATTTCGAGAATAAATTTTAACAAAATAGAAATTGATAGTTTTGTAAAACGTTTCACATATCCATGGCAGTTGTAACACGTATCGTCAAAGAAAATATTTCCATATTTTCGTTCTTAATCGTAAATATTATTTCATCGAATTTTGTACATATAAATATTTTACTTACACTATAGATACGCAATAATAAAATAAATAAATCGATAAAAATTCATCAGGTTTTTGTAAAAACCTGTTTCGCGTTTAATTGACTCGTACTACTTGCTCATTCTTTTACATCAATTTTAAAATAATTCTTTCGCTCTTTTGTTTTTGTTGGATAAAAATTAAAATATTTCTCGTACATTTTCCTCCTATAAAAACGTTTTGTTTTCACTCATAACAGATGATTTGTAAAAATAAAAATTATACTATATTATTTTTTTTTTTTTTTTATCATAGCCCGAAGCGACGAAATTCGGATGAAAATGAAATTGGGCCGATATAGAATTTTGTTTTATAAGTTGATTCGCCAGCTAGATATGTGTTATGCTATACCGGTTATATATATCTGCAAACATGGGACGCAGGCGTGGGACGCGTTTTTTTCAAAGGGTCATGCTCGTATATGCGTGTTTGAAAATGTAAAACGCAGAGTCCGTGGCCCTGCTATTCAGCCTGATTAAACGTGGCCGTGTTCCCCTTTTATCGAAGCCTCCCACTTTTCATGCAAACGAATTAAATACGGCGAAATGTTTTCTTAGAAATTATAAATTTTTTTCTTTTTTTTCGAGAAGAAGAGAAAAAAGTAAAAAAGAGAAAAAAATAATAAACACTCGCGTACATCTATGTTTTCAATTTTTATTTGTAATGACGAGATATTGCAAGTGACGAGAAAAATATACGTATGCACCGCAATAAAATTACGGATTTAAACGAGGTTAAATTGCAAGTAAAGTATAATTAAAATATAAATGTGTAAAAATGTGGTTTTCTTTTTCTTTTCTTTCTTTTCGTTTCGCTGGAAATGGGGACGAAGATAAAATTAATTAAATTATTAAAGTTGCTAAAGTTATCAAACTAGAATAATGAAATAATAAAATAATAAAACAATAACGTACAATTGGAATCAAAGGGAAATGGTCGGAAAACAAAATTAAATTTTTCTTTTTTTCTTTTCCCAGGTAGCTTTGAGGTCGAAACCTCAAAGCAAAGGAAAAGTAATAAAAAGGAAACGAAAAGGCGTCCATCGATTAAAAACTTAAGATTAGAATTTATTATATTTCGTATTTCTTATCGATCGAGTAGAACAAACTTAAAAAATTCGACCAAGGAATCACACAATTCCAAGATCCAATGTAATTCCAAGATTCAACTTTCAGATTAAGTAGAATTATTCCAAGTCCTTCTCTTTCCACAAAGAAAGAAAAAGAAAGGAAAAATATAAGACTAAAGAAACACGATCAAAAATCCAATCTTTATTTTTATATTGCGAGTAGAATAGAATTAAATTGGACAAATAAAGAAAAACTTATCCTTTCTCTCCTTAATTTTACATTTTTCTTTTCTCTTCCCTGAGACAAAATCTCAGAATATTTGACGAGTCGCCTCGAATTGTGCCACGCACAATTTCTCTGAATTTGAGACTTGGAACGTGTCACGAGGCATTAAGCGCAAGCGTGACTTAAGCATAAGCCTCAGCCCCGTCTCGACTCGACAAGAAGCTTCGCCCATATAGAGGCCATGCCTGCTTCGGAATCGTTCCTTCACTTAAAGTATGTAGGTTACCAGTGACGTCATCGGTGACGTGTGCAGCCTGAACTAACCGTGCACCGTTGCAGCGATGCGGGTCATTGACGTGCATGCACCTCTGCTCCCGTGTCGAATAAATTTCGACGAGATCGAAAGATCGATTATTCTCAAAGTTCTCAACAGCGAGTGGAAATGTCCAGATTGGAATGAAAATTATTGGAAAAAAATAAATTGAATATTAAAAACTGAAAGTTTTCTCTCGCATAAAAAAAAAAAAAAAGAAAAAGAAATCTAGGCGGAGAAGAAATTAACTGGATAATGATCGCATTTTTTTAATTAAAAAGGATCGATTATTCTCAAAAATTCACAATGAATGTAAATGTCCAGATTGGAATGAAAATTATTATCATCTCGACGAATCGTATTTTGCCGTTATTCTCCTTTATCCCAGTTTTGTTACTCTCTTTATATTTTTCAATTTTCTTAGGATACTATGCAAAGAAAATTTACTACTTGCAAAGAAAAATTATTTCGACCTCTTTATTCAACAGTTTTTCTATATAATTTATAATT
>NW_006263371.1:2197868-2202838 GCF_000469605.1 Apis dorsata
GTTTTCTCTCGCATAAAAAAAAAAAAAAGAAAAAGAAATCTAGGCGGAGAAGAAATTAACTGGAAAATGATCGCATTTTTTTATTTAAAAAGGATCGATTATTCTCAAAAATTCACAATGAATGTAAATGTCCAGATTGGAATGAAAATTATTATCATCTCGATGAATCGTATTTTGCCGTTATTCTCCTTTATCCCAGTTTTGTTACTCTCTTTATACTTTTCAATTTTCTTAGGATAGTATGCAAAGAAAATTTATTACTTGCAAAGAAAAATTATTTCGACCTCTTTATTCAACAGTTTTTCTATATAATTTATAATTAAATTCGAGTTTTTATATATATATAAATAAAAAGAGAGAGAAAGAAATTTATATGTGAAGAAAAATTATGATAATTGTAACAATTGGAAAGAAATAAATTGAATATTAGAAACTGAAACTTTTCTCTCGCATAAAAAAAAAAAAAAGAAAAAGAAATTTAGGCGGAGAAGAAATTAACTGGATAATGATCGCATTTCTTTAATTAAAAAGGATCGATTATTCTCAAAAATTCACAGTGAATGGAAATGTCTAGATTGCAATGAAAATTATTATCTCGACTAGATACTATTTGCAAAGAAAAATTATTTCAATCTCTTTATTCAACAGTTTTTCTATATAATTTATAATTAAATTCGTGCTGGAAAATAGATAAAACGCGATAAAAGTTCTAACCTTTCCTTCTTTTTATATATATATATAGAAAAAAAGAAATTTATATGTGAAGAAAAATTATGATAATTATAACAATTGGAAAAAAATAAATTGAATTTATACATATATAAAAAGAAAAAGAGATAGAGGGAGAGAAAGAGACAGAGGGAGAAACAAAGAAACAAAGATAGATAGATAGATAGATATAGAGAGAGAGAGAGAGAAATTTGTATGTGAAGAAAAATTATGATAATTGTAACAATTGGAAAAAAATAAATTGAAAACTAGAAACTGAAACTTTTCTCTCGCATAAAAAAGAAAAGAAATCTAAGCAAAGAAGAAATTAACCGGAAAATGATCGCATTTTTTTAATTAAGAAGGATTCCCCGCATAGCTTTATTTGTACGAATCGCGAGGGCAAAGTGGAATTTATTTTAATGATTAAATTTAAGTTCGATGGTTCAGAACTTAATTAACAGTTTCATAATAGAGATTTATAATTGAATTTCCGGCAGATGGGCGCGTGTTTTTCGCAGCTTTCCGTATAATTGAACAACTTTTGCTCCCCCCCCCTTCTCTTCAATCGTGTATTTAAATGGACGCAAAAGAAATTTATGTCGATACGTGTGAAGAGAAACAATGTCTGACCATACCCGCCCCACTTCTACTCGTACTCCTCTATTTCTCAACTCGTGCAAAGATACGGAAATTTTATGCCTTTTCTCGCTTCCATCACCGTAATAAAGGAGAGTGAGTATATACACCGTGGTTCATATTTTTTGAACCACTTTGAAATCGATAAAATTTTTATCTCGTCCTTCTCGCAATTCTTCCAATTTTCTTATATTCATTGTCGCTTTTCTGTATTCAACGCCTTTTTCCTCGTTTTTTGCATAATATAATTACTAATATTCGTCATGACATTTATTGCAACGTTTCGAGATATTTTACGAACTAACAAATCTCAAGATAAAATAATAATCCTTCAAAATCTACAATCACACTTCTCTTTTTATTCTGATATAATAATGATATACAGTTTCAGAAATTATTCTGAATACGATGATAATAGTAGTTTTAATAATAAACATAGATAAATAAAGGATGATGATGATGATGATGAAAATTAGGCTGATGATGATAACAAGGACAATGAGAATAACGATTTCTGTTTAAATCTATTTAAATGCAACCATGCAAAGTCATCCCATAAATCAATCTACAAGTGAAAAGGAGCCAGAGGAAACATTAATAAAGCTATCATTAATAAATGAGAATGATAAAGATAATGATGAAATAGATGAAAAGTAAAAAAGAATCAGAGGAAACATTATAATAAAGCTGTATATATTATATTAATAAGTAAATAAACGAGAATGATGAAGATGATTTTCTATTTAAATGCAGACATCCAGTTATCCCATGAATCATTTCTAATTTCATAAATAAAAAAAGAGCCAGAGGAAACATTAATAAAGCTATGTATCATTGATAAATGAATCACTAATAAATTTAATGATAGCGAGGATTTCTATTTAAACTTATACCAGTCGTTCCATAAATCATTTCTAATCCACAAGAAATAAAAAAGAGCGAGAGAAGATTATTAATCGATATTAATAACGTCGACAATAGATAAATAAATGAGAATAATGATGACGATGAGACAAGAATAATTCATCTAATGATAACAATAAGCCAAAGGAAGCATAATTAATAAGGTTATAAATCATTAATAAATAAATAGATGAAAATGCAAAAGACAATGATGAAATAGTTGATCTAATGACAATAAGTAAAAAGGAACCAGAGAAAGCATTAATAAAGCTATATGTCATATTAATAAATAAATAAAAGAAAATGATAAACTTAATGATGAAATAATTCGTCACAATGATGATTTCTATTCAAACATAGTTATAAATCATAAATCACTTTTAATCCACAAGAAATAAAGAGCCAAAGGATATATTAACATCGACAATAGATAAATAAATAAAAATAATTCGTTTAATAATGACAATTAAGAAAGACTATATATCCTTAATAAATAAATAAATATACAACAATGGTAAATGAATAATAAAATAATTCGTCATAATTTCTATTCAAACGTAGACCAATCGTTCCATAATCCCAAAAGAAATAGAAAAAAGCCAAAGAAATAGATAAATAGACAGATAAATAAATGAAAATAATTCGTTTATTGATTGCAAAAATTAAAAAAAGTATTCTATATATCCTTAATAACTAAATACACGAGAATGATAAATGAATAATAAAATAATTCGATGATTTCTATTCAAACGTAGTCCAATCGTTTCATAAATCATTTCTAATCTACAAAAAATAAAAAAAGAGTCAAAGGATATATTTACATCGACGATAAATAAATAAGAATAATTCGTTCAATAATGACAATTAAGAAAGACTATATATCCTTAATAAATAAATAAATATACAACAATGATAAATAAATAAAATAATTCGTCATAATATGATTTCTATTCAAACATAGATCAATCGTTCCATAAATCATTTCTAATCTACAAAAAATAAAAAAAGAGTCAAAGGATATATTTACATCGACGATAAATAAATAAGAATAATTCGTTCAATAATAACAATTAAGAAAGGCTATATATCCTTAATTAATAAATAAATAAATAAATAAAATAATTCGTCATAATATGATTTCTATTCAAACGTAGACCAATCGTTCCATAATCCCACAAGAAATAAAAAAAAGCCAAAGAGAAAGATAAATAAATAAATAAATAAATAAATAAATAAATGAGAATAATTCCTTTGATGATGACAACAATTAAAAAAGCCATTATTCTTAATAAATAAATACGCGAGAATGATAAATAAATAATTCGTCATAACGATGATTTCTATTCAAACATAGCCCAATCCCATATCCAATCATTTCTAACCTCGCAAGAAACTAGAAACGATCGAAATCGAATCCGTTAACAATCTCGTAGCACGCTTGATTGCGTTACGTCTCGACTGTGCTGTTAACCTGACTGGAACCATCGAATATCGGAGACGCTCGCAGCCGAGTCGAGGAGGATCTCGCGTTGTTGTGAAAAGTTTACGCGTGTTAGAATCCCCTCCTCCCCCTCTCCTCTCCTCCCCGCGTTAGAAAGAGGATTCGAGCCCGGATTCGCGATGCAAGTTTAAAGGGGGAAGGAATTTTGGCGCGCATTCGTACAACCGTTTATGGTAATGGATCGACCGGCGCAAGAAACAACCTCGAGGGAGCCACCCTTCAAAGGAACAACTATTTCCAACCGTTTTGATGTAACATTCGTTGAATGGGAATTACGGAGGCGTGATGATGATAGAACGAAGATCCAAGTCGTTCCAAGTGCGAGTTCAATTCAAAGTGGAAAAATTGGAGAAGAAACGAAGGAATAACTGATTCCAAGGTAATAGTGAATGATAAAAAGAAGGTAAATCGGGATGAGAAATTATTGGAATATTATCACCGTTGATATTGTCGATATTTGGATTAATACTCGAGATCTTTTAATGAAATTAGAAGAAAAAAATAAAAATGGAAAATAGTGAATATATCGAGAAATATTTATAATTTGTAATAGAAATATGGTAATCTCGAATTGAGAAATTTCGATAACTGATTCGAATTTCAAAGTAACAGGGAATGGTAAAAAAAAGGTAAATCGCGATGAAAAATTATTGGAATATTATCACCGTTGATATTTGGATTAATACTCGAGATCTTTTAATGAATTAGAAGAAAAAATAAAAATGAATTTGTGTCGAGAAATATTTNAGAAATATTAATAAATATTTAAGAATTATAAATATTTAAGAAATATTTATAATTTGTAATAGAAATATGATAATCTCGAATTGAGAAATTTCGATAACTGATTCGAATTCCAAAGTAACAGGGAATGGTAAAAAAAAAGTAAATGGCGATGAGAAATTATTGGAATATTATCACCGTCGATATTTGGATTAATACGTTACTCGAGATCTTTTAATGAATTAGAAGAAAAAATAAAAATGAATTTGTGTCGAGAAATATTTCTAATTTGTAATAGAAATATGGTAATCTCGAATTGAGAAATTTCGATAACTGATTCGAATTCCAAAGTAACAGGGAATGGTAAAAAAAAAGTAAATGGCGATGAGAAATTATTGGAATATTATCACCGTCGATATTTGGATTAATACGTTACTCGAGATCTTTTAATGAATTAGAAGAAAAAATAAAAATGAATTTGTGTCGAGAAATATTT
>NW_006263371.1:2202852-2203916 GCF_000469605.1 Apis dorsata
TAATTTGTAATAGAAATATGGTAATCTCGAATTGAGAAATTTCGATTGGCGTGCAACGGGGATAAAACGAAATTCCTCCACACGATTGCTCGCTTAATTCCGTTTCGAAGTTCATTTCCACGGTCGCCGGTTGAAAATCGAAATTTAACAAGCGAAAGGGACGTTAATTTTTAATTAATGGGGAAACGATATCACATTTGCCATTCCGCAACTTCGTCGAATATTTTTCCAACTTTCGAAAAAAAAAAAAGAGTTTCACTTTCACAAATAAATTTTTATTTAAATAATTATTTTTATTTAAATATTTTTATTTAAATAATTTAAATAATCTCAGAAAAGAACCTGCTGTTGTACTTGAAGAATTTTTATTTAAAGAATAAAGAATTTTTATTTAAATAATTTAAATAATCTCAGAGCCTGTTGTTGTACTTGAAGAATCGAGACGAGTGAAAAGGCGCGAAAGCGTGGAGATCGAAATTTTTTCCTTCCGAATTATCGATCTTTATGAGCTCGATCTCTGAATGCTGAGGCCGATTTCAAATTGAACGCTTTCTGGAAACTGGTTTATTTAAATAATTGCGATGTACTCTCAGAAAAAAGCCTGTTGTTGTACTTGAAGAATCGAGAGGAGCGAAAAGCGTGGAGATCGAGATTTTTTCCTCGAATTATCGATCTCTGAATGAGCTGAATGCTGCCGATTTAAAATTGAACGTTTTCTGGAAACTGCGAGTGGTTAATTTCGAATTCAAACATCGATTTTTAACGAGAATCTTCGTTCGAGGAATTAGACAATTATTCTACTCGTTCAGGTGTAAATCGTTGACCGTACTACTTTATAATTCTTAACAAATTGATATTCGTTAATGGGAGAATATCGTTCGTAGAACATGCCTGAACTGTCGATAATGATTCAATTTTGGAGGATGCAGTTTAAATTATCGACACGTATTACTCCAAGTATACCTAATTACACGCATAATTTCACTTAATTAATGACTTAATTAATAAATGTTTCCCATACATATATATATATATATATATATATATATATATATATATATATA
>NW_006263371.1:2203945-2210133 GCF_000469605.1 Apis dorsata
AGATTAATCGATTTATCTTTCAACAGATACTTTTATATTTTCCCCTTTTTTTTTTCTTCCTTTATTGAACGATCAATTAGTTGCCATGACTAATTACATCAATTAATTTCAATAACGATAACGATTCTATTCCATTGAATAATTTAAATTCCTTTAATTAGTTCATTAATATCCAATTTCTTTTTTCAACAACGAACGAACAAACGTCTTCGAGGTTTAAAATTTAAATTTTATAATCCGCATGATACAATTCATCCAGTGAAATCGAATACAGTGCTCGTTATAACACGATATTTAAATTCCACCCCTTACGCAATTCTCTCGATAACGATACGTTTGCAACGCATCAAGAAGGGAATAAATCGGAGAACGCAAGCCGTCCATTATCATATCATTAAAATACCATGAAAGTACGTATATATATATATATATATATAACCAAGTTTCATATATATATAACCGGTGAAAAAATCTCGATTCCCCTCCCCTCCACCCTTATTTACATCCCATCGTGAATCCTGGCGAACAAACAACCATCGATGGCAATTACTTGAAGCCGATTTTCATGGTTGTCCCCTTCAATTACGACGCAACGTAATAAACGTTCTTTATGGAGGGGTGGGAGTGTACGACGAGTAGCCATCAAATAGGGGTGAAATATCGATAAATTGCAAAACTCGCGGAGGGTCGAAATTTAATGAGAGGCCAAAGAGGGGTATTAAAAATTATATATATATATGGGTATCCCTGGATTGCTGGAGAATAAGGAGGAAAGGATTTCTCTTTATGGAGGGGTGGGAGTGTACGACGAGTAGCCATCAAATAGGGGTGAAATATCGATAAANTTGGTGGACTCGAGGAGGGTCGAAATTTAATGAGAGGCCAAAGAGGGGTATTAAAAATTATATATATATATGGGTATCCCTGGATTGCTGGAGAATAAGGAGGAAAGGATTTCTCTTTATGGAGGGGTGGGAGTGTACGACGAGTAGCCATCAAATAGGGGTGAAATATCGATAAATTGGTGGACTCGAGGAGGGTCGAAATTTAATGAGAGGCCAAAGAGGGGTATTAAAAATTATATATATATATATGGGCATCCCTGGATTGCTGGAGAATAAGGAGGAAAGGATTTCTCTTTCTGGAAACCCTTGTGGAGGAGTTTATCGAGGAGTTTTATGGAAACGAGGAGCTTCTTAAAATGCAGCAATTGTTATTAGAATTATTAGAATTATTAGAATCGTGTTGTGTATTTTTATTGTTACATTTGCTTTCCAAATTCGATTGAACTTAAATATTTTTGCGTGAATAATTTTTAATTTAATTTAATTTAATTTTGTTGAAAAATTGTGTTGAAACTTTTCAACGAGGATTTACAAAAGGAAATGTGTTTTCGAAAACACGGTATCGATCGTATTTCGTATGTACAAGGTATGCAAATTTTCTTCTACTTGAAAAAAACTGGTGACTTGAAAAAAGAAACCAAAAAACGTAGCTGACACTTTTATAAGATCTAAGAATATGAGAAAATTTTTCATATACTCTTCGTAAAAGTTAATAAAAACACAAACTCTTTGTCGAGAATGAAGTTAATCAAGATTTCACGTATAATTAAAAATTGTCTGCTTCCTTCATTTTTTTTTTTTTTTTTTTAGAACAACCTTCTCTTTTCTCTTTTCTCCATGATTCGAAGCTTTTCTATTCGAAGCGTGGGAAAATGCCACGTAATTGCAGCTATCCCCGATTGATTAAGCCTTGCCACGTGTATATAGCGTGTCTTAGAAAAAAAGGATTATATTCTGATTCAATGGAAAATTCGTTCGATTCTCGAGGCCCTCGTCAAAATCGGAGAGGAAGAATAACAGGATGTTATCGCTGTTATATAAATTAGAAACTAGGAATACTTTTAATTGAGATCGGTCCTAATTGCGCAGGAAGTTTGATGGGGCCGTTAATTGGTCCTATTCACGTGGAAAAGGGAGGCCAAGTTTCCAATTCGTGATTAAATAAGTTGAGTTGACGGACGGAGGCCGGACCTCCAGCGTTGCAAACTGTACCGGATAATTATATTCCCTTGAACATTCGTTGCGAGAACACGTGGCTGGAACAAGATATTCAAGCAACAATTAATTAAATACAGGAGGAGGGGGGAGGGGGATAATTCGTTTCCTCAACGATGACATTTCACCCTGAAAACTTCATAATCCCTCTCTGTGTGTGTATGTGTGTGCATGTCAAACTTGGAAACTCCCTAATTGGAAACTCTTATCAAATTATTTAAATCCAAACCCTTTGACTGAATATTCTTCTTCGTGGAATGAATGGAAGAAAATTTATTTCGGGGTGGAGGGGTTGATGTTCGATTTGAAATATTGAAAATGTTATTCTCGACTATAATTCTAACAAAAATCGAAATAAAGAAATAATATAAGGGAATGTATAGAGAAGAATCGTTAAATAGAAAAGTTGAAAAATTTCTCTGTCGCTTTGTATAGATACAAATTTAAAGGTGATGATAAAATATTAACCCTTTGTGCTGGAGTCTTGGTCGCCAGATTTTGAGCTTATATTTATAATTTCTTAAGAAATATTGCTTTTTTATTACAATTTATTATTTCAAAAACGTATACATAAAACATAAAAATATAGCTAAATGTGTGAAAACAATTAACATCGCTTTTAATTAATATAGAATAAAGAAGAAAATACAGGTAAATCAATATACAGAGAAATAAAAAAACATATGGTATAACGTAAAACAAAATAGAGAAAAAAATTAATAAATTGAATAAATAAATAGAAATGAAGAGAGGACAAAAATATGGATTATTGAAAAAAGTATGCTAATTTTCTTCGGTAATTTTGAATAGGACGAGTGTTGGCCAAAAAAATTTGTGAACTTGGGGGAAGGCTGGCTGTAGCCGCGTCTGAAGCGCGGGATAAACTCGGGTACTACACCGATACTATTGATTTTGCGAGAGGTGCAGAAAGAAGGGCGGCGGAGAAAGTGGAGGGTGAGCGAGGTCAACCCCCTTTTCAGGCTGGTTCGACATAAAACAGGGCTTTTCCGGGCTTAGGCCGGTTTATCCTTTAACGTTGTTCCTCTGCGGTAAACCGAGCCGGAAAAAATTGATGTTTAACCCTGCACCCTCGCCTTTGTTCTTATTTCGAGCCATCTTTTCGGCGAAGGAGAAATTTTTCCATCTCCCTTCCGTCTCCCTCTTACATTAAATCTCGAAATTCTGTCCTCCTTTGATTCTCTTGATTCTCCTTGATTTGGAGCGATTTTTTTATTCGAAATGATAATGAAATGATATAACAGTCGGTAAATTTTCTTGCCAACTGGGAAATATTTTATAAGACGCTTAACACGATAGTCGATTATCGAGAAATTGGGAACAATTCGTGATTTTGTATAGAATATTTTTTTTTTTACATTTCGATGTATTTTATTTTAAAATATATATATATATTGAATATTTTTGATATCTTTATATTTTATCTTTGATATTTTATCATGTTTAAATTCGTATTGAAATCCCAATTTCGCCGAATATGTTGTACATCTTTGAGCATTTTCGTCTCCATATTTACGTCTCCAATGTTTTATCTGCTTTAAATTTGTATCGATACGAATATATTGAGCTGGGAGCAACACAAAAAAGCGACGGAGGAATTTTCGAGTGTATTCCCTATATTATTTATTTATTTCGATTATTGCTTTACATAGGAATGGAATTTTTTTGAAATATATATATAGAACTGTGAGAACTCGATAGAGGAATTTTTCAACTTTTTTATTCAATAATTATTTATTTACTTCGATTATTGGTTCACGTAAGAATAGAGTTTTTTAATATATATATATAGAAAGAGAGAGAGATGTGTGCGAAAGAGGAATTTTTCAATTTTTACTTTTTTATTATTTTATTTAATGATTATTTGTTTATTTCGATTATTTTTTGAAATATATATAGAGAACTGTGAGCAATAGAGGAATTTTTCAACTTTTCTATTTAATTATAATTATTTATTTATTTTGATTATTGCTTCACGTAGGAATAGAGTTTTTTGAAATATATATAGAGTTATGAGCGATAGAGGAATTTTTTAATTTTTCTATTTAATGATTATTTGTTTATTTCGATTATTTTTTGAAATATACATAGTGAGCAATAGAAGAATTTTTCAACTTTTCTATTTAATAATTATTTATTTCAATTATTATTACTTCACATAGGAATAGAATTTTTTGAAATATATATATATAGAGTTATGAGCGACAGAGAAATTTTTCAATTTTTCTATTTAATCATTATTTACTTATTTCGATTATTTTTTGAAATATAAGAGAGCTGTGAGCAATAGAGGAATTTTTCAACTTTTCTATTTAATAATTATTTATTTATTTTGATTATTGCTAATAGAGTTTCTTAAAATATATATATATAGAGCTGTAAGCAACATTTTTCAACTTTTTTATTCAATGATTATTTGTTTATTTTGATTATTATTACTTCACGTAGGGATAGACTTTCTTGAAATATATATTTAATTATTATAATGATTATTTCAATTATTTTTTAAAATATATATAGAGAACTATGAGCAATAAAGGAACTTTTCAATTTTTCTATTTAATAATTATTTATTTATTTAGATTATTACTACATGTAGAGAAAAGAGTGTGAAAGTGATTACTAATAATAACATTTTTGAAATGAAAAATAAAATTCTGAGATCAATCAATTTCATATCAAAGAATTTTCTTCTTTTCTCTGCTCTTGGCATTGAAAACAGAGAAATACGATCTCTCTTTCTAACATTTGCCAATACTGATTTCATTCCATAAAAAGAAAAAAAAAAATGATAAAAACTTGTTGCGTCAGATGAAAATATATAGAGGTAGAAGCGAAGGTAGAGGAGGGGAGAAACAGGAGGGTGGAAGCAAGACAGATCGTTGGAAAATAAATGAACGTGTAAATTACATTTAGATCCGGTCCACCGATCGATACATCAATCTAATGCAAACTTTCTCCCCTGTTAAAATTTTTCTCTCCCCTTTATCACACCCCCTTTTCTCCATATACCCCCATATTTTTTCACAACACGAGAGGCGAATCAAATCGATGGAATGACAGCGAAAGGAGGGAGGGAGGAGGAAATTTATGCGTAACTTGTAAACGTCAAACTCGACAAGAGAAAGAGGTGGATTGAACGATATACGCGAACAGATTCGAGAATAACGTTTCCAGTAATGTGCAACATTCACTCTAATATTTACATTTATATCCTTCCCAATTTTTCGAAAAAAAAAGAAATTACTCCCCTACAAATAAAGAGAAATGGAAATAGGACGAGAAGACATATACATATATACATATGAAATATCGGAGAGAAATGGATAAACAGAGGGGAAAATGGGAGAATGAAAAATAGAATATGAGAATGGACAAAGTGAGAAGGATACGCGTTATACGAAAAATACGCGAGGCGAGATAGAAATAGAAATTTAAATTTACACGGGGAAAGAGAAAGTTCTACAACAAACTATTTCCAAACAAACGTAGCTGGGAAAAGAAAATTCAAATTTTCCATATTATTCTCCCAACAAGGATGGAACGAAGCACATAGAACGACACGAAGAGAAACAAGACGAGGCTTAACCAGGTTCCACGCTTCTTTTTTCAAAAAATCGATTTCTCGATCGATCCGGTTGACAGAACTAACGATTCTTTTGTCTCGAAACACGTTGGCCGTTATCGTGACGCATCGCACGGTGAACGCGATGAAAATGCATTCCGCATTCAGAGGGGCAAATTCTCGCGAGATTTCACGTACCATTTGCCGCATAGCATAGTTCCTTTACGATTCAGAGGCTGGCATTTTCAACGTCGTAAAAAAATATCGATGATAAATCCACTATGCCCGACTTCGTTTCACCGCGGTTAAAAAGAAAATAAGGAATGTTTGGAATCGGTTGTTAAGAAGATTTTGGTATTTGGAATTTACAACATTTTCCTGGGTATAAAGGGATAAATAAATTTATTAGGAATTTTTATTAGGATGAGAATAAACGAAAATTGAATATATATTATTCAAATAGAAATAGAAACGAAAGATTTAAAGTAGAAAGTGTTTAAAAGATACAATTCATGTTGTTTAAATATATATATATATATATATAT
>NW_006263371.1:2210842-2213113 GCF_000469605.1 Apis dorsata
AGAAGATGGAAAGTGATCGATCGATAGAAAATTTCTCGATACTCGATATCATCGTGGCTACGTTCAAACGAAATTATGAAATTAATGGAGTAAACGGAAATCAATCGTGATTTCCAACGAAATCTGTTGAATCTACAGTAATGGGTATCTGAAATATATCAACGTTAACCGCATTTGGACGAGCTCCAAAATTAAATCAGTATTTTTGACAAAGATATGACTCACTTTAACCAAGTAGAATCGCAAATAAAACTATTTTCTTTCTGGAATAATGCGCACTTTTGACAAAATTTACAAATAAATCCATCGGTTAGGTAAATTTTATCAAAGAAAAAATCTTCATTAGAATCATTTATTCCTTATTATTTGAAATTCGTTCGTATGGAAATATTATGACAATAATTAAATTGCAAACAGGTTTATTACATTGAAATAATAATTATATTTAATAATATATAACAATAACAATTTAAATTGACATATCTTTCATCAGAATCTCAATTTGATTTTCATTCCAACACCTTTACCCCCAGAATCTCAAAAAACAATTTCTGCTTTCAACTATAAATTACTCGTACATTCCTTCTTTTTCCTTTACTCCTTTTACAACTAAAAATCAACTACTTCGATTAAAAAACTGTTGAAAGCAGGTGAAACCGTGATTCAAGCAGAAACTAGAAGCGATTAAAGCAAAAGGACGAGTATCATGGACGAAGAAATAAATGAATGGGACGTGGGCGAGGATACGATGGAGGATGATTCTGACGCTTCTAAAATATCCGAGCCCTCGTCCGCGCCGAGGAGCAATCTCGAATACACAAGTTCAATTCCGACCCAAGACACGTCCATTCAATCGAATCCGAAAGAAAATCCATTCTCTGATGGGACGGACGAGCACGATACCCAAGGATCGAAGAACCAGGAGGACTTCAAAAAGTCCACGTCTCTGGGCCAGTTGGGCAAGGACGGGTCCCAAAAACAAAATCCAAAATCCGGGAAGACGTATCGAAAATGCCAGCGCAAGTTCAAAGAGATGATAATAAATCGTGAGCTGAAGAACGAAGAATTGGAGAAGCAACAGGGGGATCTGAAGCATCGATTGAACATCTTGGAATGCTCCATGCCGGCCGTGATGGTGTGGAATATCTGGAGGATGGCTCAAGGGACGTGTGTGCCTAATCTCCAGCGTATCATGGAGAAGCAGTTCCAAGGCCCAGCTTCGGGGGAGGTGTATTGTCCGAAGACGCCCAGCCGACATTTCGATTGCAGAGTGAGGGAGGTCGAGGCGGAAAGGAAGGAGGCTCAGAGGAGGATGGACGAGGCTAAGAATCTTTGGACCGAGAAGGAGGCTCTGTTGGAGGACAAGATGAGGAGGTTGGGGGAGGTTAAGATCCTTCAGGAAGAGATGAAGGGAAAGATCGAGAAGCTAACTGTCGAGGCCCAGAAATTGAAAGAGGCTTACAAGGTGGAGGACGAGGACGATCGCTCGTGCGAGGCTGGTTAGTTGAATAAATGTTTAAACCTCGAAACTCGATTCGTTTGTAATTGTAAACGTTTTAAGAAATTATATGTGAATGAAATGTGGATCTCGTGATCGAGGATCGGATCGGTCTCTAATTTATTTATTGGCGTGCAGGCGAGTGCGGGGTAATAGAGTGCAAAAAGAAGTGGTTAAAGAAATTGCCTAGCAACACGTCGATTAAATCGACCGATATCGAGTGTTTAGAAAAGCTTCAGGAATTGGCCGAGACTGAATTGTACATGAAGAGACAAATCGCCGAATTGGAGAATAGGGAGGACGCCTATATGAGAACGCTCCAACAAGCGGACGATCTTTGGTGTAAATTGGACAGCGATGTTGCAAGTACCATAAGCAGTTTGCAGGAGCAATTAGAAATGAAGACGGCGGCAAATCAACAGATGGCAGATCGCATTGTCGAGTTGGAAGATGTGATAGAGAAGCTCAGATCGAGACTGTCCACCTGCAGGGGTGAATTGGAGAAGTACCTTAGCGTGACCAAGATAGAGGCTTTGGTGGGCAAAGAGGAGGACTTTGCCGATGTGCTTGACATAGACGTAGAGGTTAAAGTAGATATAAAAGAGGAATTGGTAGGGGTCGAAGATTATGCGGAAATCGAAGAGAAAGAAATTATAACTGAGGTGGATATAGTGGAGAAGGATGTTTTAGCGGTCCCGGAAATAGTTGAGGATGAGGTGGAAGTGAAGCCAGAGATAGTTGAAGATGAGGTGGAAGTGAAGCCAGAGATAGTT
>NW_006263372.1:0-306 GCF_000469605.1 Apis dorsata
CGATAGTAAAATAGAATGTAATAATGAATTTTAATTGGAATATTTTTAATGATGTACTTATTTATTAATCGTAAAAAAAGATTTTATTATTATTGTAATAATTATTTTTTAAAAATTTATGCAAAAATATTTAAGATTCAATTATATGTATGGATTTATTATCAGTACTTAATACTCAATTCATTGTAAGCTTGATTGCAAAATTTCATTCGAATTTCGGAAAAATTTTGTATCTACTAGAACCAAAGAGAGAGAGAGAGAGAGAGAGAGAGAGAGAGAGAGAGAGAGAGAGAGAGAGAGAGAGAG
>NW_006263372.1:342-1640 GCF_000469605.1 Apis dorsata
TTTGGATGAGAAAACAAATTGATATAAAATGTATGTGTATGTTGAATTAATTTAAATTGTCTAATCATAGTTTATATTTAGAATTTAAGAAACTTGTATAATAAAATTTTTATCTTTACAACATTTTTATTTTTTATTAGTAGAGTAGTATTTTTTAGTGTAGAAAATATAAATAACATTTTAATTTCATAAATATTTCCTAGAATTATATTTCCACGCCTACATCACTTACAATTCTAATCGCGTAAGGAACATCATGTATTGTTACATTATTACGAATACGCCGACCTGTACGTTTACCTATATCATCAACTAAAGCTTTCTTATATTCTAACCATCTGAAATATTAAATTATAATTATTAAAAATCATTAGATATGTTTTATATATCTCAACAAATATCTTATAATTGAAATAATAAAAAAAACAATGTAAATAACAACAAGAAATAATATACCTTCGATTCGTTACAAAGTTTTGAAATAATTGCTCCTTTGTGGGAAATTTTGAATCCATAAATTGTTTAACGCGTTCCCAAATATTTGCACGATTATGAATTCTCAACCAATATCGTGGGACTAAGAAACATCTTACGGATGTGTTAGCTACTATTCTTCGATTAACCATATTTTCTCCTAATTCATAAATATTTTATTTTTATTAGAAATAATTAAAATAATATTGGCATATGAATTTAATAAAATATTACCTAATCCGAAACACGCACCCCTACTAAACGTACAAATTTGCATAAATATTGTACGTACGTCAATCGGATAACGTTGTTGAGAAATAGATGAAGGTTCTCTCATTAACATTTCTGCTACATCCGTAATTTTATGCCATTGGTTTATCTATACATTTAAAGTTTTTTTTTTTAAGTTATGATTTAAAATTAAAATAGTTCTTAATTTTTTTAAAAGATAAAAAATATAAATAAGGACCATCTTCGTAAAATATTCAAAAAATCTATTTTAATTATATTAAATATTATTTCGCTTCAATTTAATTATTTTTAATGTTTTTTACATATCACATTAATGCAATTAAATTTCGTATTTATATTTATTTTTAATTTTCTTTTCTATATTTTTTATCTTTTCTATATTTTCTATCTTAAATAAAAGAAAGTTATAACAATTATTTGTGAATGCTGTACTTACTATATCCAATAATGTTGTAGTAACAATGCTTGTACGTTCAAGATCTGTTCTTCTATCAGTTGGCTTTGAAGATAATAAAAGTTGAGCATAATCTACAAAATCTTCATCCATGCCATTTTCCTTTAAAACAAAAAAA
>NW_006263372.1:1878-7229 GCF_000469605.1 Apis dorsata
TTGTATAAGAGCTTATAACTATGCATTACATTTAATACAGTTATTATAATATAAAATCATACTTTATTTTTTTCATATTCGTATTCCAATTCGTCCATTTTTTCAATTACTTTTGAATTTTTTGACCATGATAAACTTTTTGCTTTTTCGGGATCATATAATTCATAATGAGTTCCATAAACAGAATGTTTTTCGCGAACAATCATGTGTTCTATTAAACTACATTCGCCTTCTAATAAGAAATGAACATAATTCACCATTCCTTTACCATCACCTAATAAAACCTTAAATAATTATTTTGTAATTTTATTATACTTATTTTGATCCAATAAAAAGAATTTCAAGAAAAAATTAATTTAATTTAAATAAATTTTTTCTATTTAATTACAAAATATATTTATGATTAAATTAATATTAATTACGATAATTAATATTAAAAACGAAACTTATTGTACAAAATATATAATAATGTACATATTATAAAAATTCAGATGATTTGAAATGATATATTACAAATATATTAATATTTGATAATCAGAGATATTTAATTATTTTTTTAATATTAATTTAATATGATTATATTTAAATATATATATTGAATATTATTGAAATGATTGTAATTTATATATAAATTATTGTAAATTATATACCTCATCAATTTGATAATCTCTTATTTTACTAAGAATGCAACATTCTCGTATCGTTTTTTCATCCCAGGATTTAAAATAATTAAAGTTAATTAATGCATCTCGTAATAAGTCCCATTCTTTTTGTAAAAATGGTCGTACAATATCATCAAATTCATTTTGAGGAATAACTATAAAATCTACTGAAGCTACAAATAAAATTCATTAAATATCTATAATATTTAATAATATCTAAATAAAAAATTTCTAAATAATAAAATAGTTATATTTTAAAATGAAAATAAAATAATCTACATACTTAGTGAAACTACTGTTGCTGATCTTGGTATATTATATAGCATCGCAATTTCACCAAATATATCACCAGAAGTTAAAATACCCATCTCGATTTCTTTCGTTTCGCCTAAGTAATAATAAATAAATTTTTTAATACTCTTTTATAATATATACGTATATATAAATGCATGTTCCACATAAATTTATCCAAAATAATCTCATTTATTTTTCGGAAATATTAAAAATATTTTAAATAAAAATTCAATGATTTTGAAGCAGATATAATATAATATTTTTTCTTAGAGAAGAAAAGATTCAGATGCTGAAACATCATATAAAGATTAATTTTTTAAATAGAATCATTTATTTTTAATATATAAGTAAATGTTATGTATTATTCTCTATAAAAATTACTAAATCATTTTTAAAAAAACTATTATATTGTTCCTAAGAGACTATATTTTAGAGGATAAATATCTCTAAACAATATTTTGATGTATAATCCAGTTTTATTATTCATGCAATTAACAATAAATTAACAAATAATTTGTTAAAAAATATTGTTTTATATACCTGTCCAACGATCAATAACTGTTTTCGTTACCCTGACTTCTCCATTTATAATAAAATATTGATTTCGAGGTTTATGGCCTTGTCGTACAATTACGCGACCAGCTCGAAAGTATCGATAATAACAGACTCCCGCTAAAACTTCTCTTAAACGTTCAGGATATTTTGCAAATACGCGAAATTTTTTAAATAATTCGTATATATATCTTCTATCCTTTTTCTCTCGAGTTTCTGGTCTCATTAATAAATAAGAACGATCCTTAAGTATAAATCACTTTTATTATTTAATAGATATTTAACTTATAAAAAATCAATTAATAATAATTATATCAAATATTTAAAAATATTAAATATCAATAATTAGAGAGATATTAAAAATTCTATGTACCTGTAGTGTAAGCATTTTTTTTTCAAGTCTTCTCTGTTCTGCTCTTCGAATATTAATAGCGATATCATCGCTAACTTCTTCAATCACGGGTTCTTCGACCAACCATTCAATATATTCCAAGACAAGTCTTACCGCAGCTCGAAAAAGATAAATTCCTTTTAACCTATTAACGACCTATATAATTACTGTTATTAAAAACGGACCATATTATTTATAAACATCATTATAATTATGATAATAATTAAGTTATATTTCTTTATTTGCTTCTATCATACATATACGTAAAGTTAAAATTCATTAACTTAAGTTAAATTTCATTCTCTTATTTAGAATTTAAAAGCAATATTTTAATTTTTGCAGTTAAATTAATTAAAATAAGATAATCTTCGTGAATTCCAATTGGATTCCAGTTTCATAAATATAAATGATTATAATCTTTATAATCACAATGTTAAAGATATAAAGATATACGAAATACATAAAGTATATCATATTTGTAATATCTATTTTTTTTTTTTTTTACTTTCAAAGAATTTACAAAATATGCTATAATAACATTAAAAATAATATAAAATATATTTACTGGTCTTATAACTACTGATCTTCTTCTTAATATTTCAAGAAATGATTCACGAAGAGAAATTCTTCTGCGTAATGTGTAATGTGTCATTTTTGATTTTTTTAACTAGTTGCAATATTTATTCAATATAAATAAAATTACTTTGTAATTTTCTGAATAATAATAAGTAAATAGTAACTAAGATCAATTATTTGAAATACATTAAATACATACAATATATGATTTGATGTCTTTTCTCTGCATTTCACGTTGTTATATCGATAAAATTATATATGATAAATATAACAACAGATGAGATATAAAATATTTTTAAAAAATATTAATTATTAATAATTTTCGAAATTAATTCTAAAATAGTAATAAAATTAGTTTTATTATTTTTAACTTCTTATTTAAGATTAAATTAAGAGAAAGAAATTAAAAATTAATACGATATATTGTATGTATAGCATATAAGCATAATATTTAAAAATCCATATAAAATCAATTAATAAAGTTAATCTATATAATAACTTAAACAATATCAGTAATATATAAAATAGAAATTTATTAGAAAATTAGAAATTTATTTATTTAGAAAAAGTTTATAAAATAGAAATTGAGATATAAATTCTATCTATATTATATATTATTAATGCCGTTATGACTGACTTGCACATGTGAAATGTCAAATGATATTTTAGTGATTTTATGAACACAGTATAAAGTCTGTGAATCTATATAACGTGACTTGCTTTTCATAAAAATTTGGATTTTATATAAGTAATAATAATGGTAAAAAAGAAAAAATAAATTTTAATTGTTTCATATATAATAATTTTCATATATAATATTGAAAGAAATTAAGAATTTGAACTATTTTTATATTTATGAATAAATGTTTTGAAAAATATTAATTTTATGATAAAGTTATATCATAGAAAACATTTACAGCACTATTTCTTTTTAATTTAAAGAAAAAATATATAAAAACTCAAATAATAATATTAACAAACTAATACATTTTAGAGTTTTGGCTTACCTCCACTTATACCAAAACCTGTTGTGAATGGTCAATTCAATATTCACGATGACAATTATGGTATACCTAATCCGATGATTTCAGGGTATGAATAAATTATTAGATAATTTTTTCAAGAATGAAAAATTCTCAATTATTAATATTAAATATATTATTTAATTATTATATTGTTAGGTTATCGGCATCTAGACAGCATATAGGTTATGCACATCCACTAGAAATATCTGAGAGAAATGTAAGAAAATAAATATGTTGAAAATTATTTTTGTCATTTATATTATATATATTATATTTATTTTTCAGTATGAAAAAAATCGTACTCATATAAATATGGTATTATTAAGAAATTCACAAGGATTACATGCCCCAATGCGTTTAGCAATGGAATTGAAAGCAACTGAAAAAATTGGGCGATTGCCATTTCTTCCATCATCAAATATGATGAAAGATGTATTACTTGGAAAAGATGAAGAAATAGGGTAAATTAATTAAAGAATTTTTTATTATTATTTAAATTGGATAATGTATATTATAATATATTATTATATATTATAATAGATATATTACATAATATATATTTTGTTTTAGTTTATAATTTCTAATATTAATGAAATAAATTCATTGAATTAATGAAATAATATTAGAATTTTAACAACTTTTTATATCTTTAGGTTTGAAGACATACTAAATATATCTGAATTTAGAGAACAAATGGGTCAACCACATGCTGTTATTGAAAAAAGTCTTGGAATATTATAAATGCTTATTTCTATTTATAATATATATCATTACTTTGTATTATTGAATAAATTTAAGTAACAATAAATATTTAATTCTTATAATTAAATAATTTAGTTTTTAGCATTTAAAATTTATTTATTTTATTTTTTATTATTTTTATTTTTTTTTTAGCATTAAAAATTTATTTAATTTATTTAAAAAATTACATATCTGATATGATGATATTTATATATCTGATCATACAAAATGATTTATTCTACTATTTACATATTTTCTTAATTTCTTGAATTGCAACATGTAATTCATTATTTTTTATATTTTGTAAATGCATTTCTACAACATTTCCAAAAAGTCATTCAAATTGTTCAGAAGTTAAAGCATTTACTTCTGAAACATTTAAAATCCCCCTTAAATTTAATATAAAAAATGATATATAATTTCAACATATGATTATTTTTTTTTTTGATAATTTTATAAAAATTAATTGTGATATTTCATCATTCATATATATATAACGTATGTAAACTTTATAATACTCTATATAACGTATGTAAATTTTATAAAACTCTATATAAACACATATATATAATATATTAACGTTTAAAATATTACATAATTAAAAAGTAAATATATAATTAAAATTATAATATATATATTATGTGTAAAATAAATTTAATAAAAAGGTTAATAATAAATATTTATCACTCGCGTGAATATGTTATTTCTTCTTTAAATTTAAGTTTTTTTAATTTTATTAGAGAGGAGAATGTACAAAGTTCACAAAATTATCAACAATCAATTTTATAAATTTAAAATATACTATTCTTTAAAAAATACAATTTATTACAAATATTACAATATATTATTTTACAATTATATTAATGTATATAATTGTGTAAGTATTTATATTTGATATATATATATATATGTAAATAAATATAATCGTGACTATAATTAAATAATTTTTTATTTAAAATATAAAGTGATTTTCGATATGTCATCAAACTATTAACATTTAACTATATCTCATTAAAATTCACGTTAAAATAAAATTATATATTATACAATAAATTAAATAATATTTAAAATTATTAATATAAATATTTCGATATTATATATATATATATA
>NW_006263372.1:8195-12083 GCF_000469605.1 Apis dorsata
TTATATTAAATTTTTAATAGAAGCTATTGAATTTTTAAATTCATTCAACTTTAATACTTTGAGCATTCATTTTCATATTTTGTTAATATTTAAATAGTAACAAAGAAGAAAAGGATAAACTGAAAACGAATAAAAAAAAAGAAATTAAAAGAAAAAAAAGTGAATAATAGAAATATAGATTTATTTTACTATTATTATTAATTTAAAATCAACTATGTATTTAATTTAAATATCTAAATATCTAATTATATCTAAATATTTTGTATTTTATTTTTTGTATTTTATATAAAATAATATGAATATGATTAATATTTTTGTAAAAAAAAGTCAAAATTATATAAATTATATATTTTTTTAAATTAATTATGTTTAATAAAAAAATCTCGAATTGCAACAAATTAAATTACGTTATTGACAAAGAAGTTATCTGTCTGTAGAATGAAAATAGCGAATTGGTTATAAAAAATGGTTGATAAAAGATAAGAGAATTAAACCGTCAGTATAACTATGAATTCGATCGTAAAATGTTTTTAATTTATTAAATATTATTAATATTATTTAATAATATTAGATTTTGTTGAAATAATTATTAAAATATATTATATAAATATAATACTTGCTTTGTAATTTTTTAATAAAGAAACCGGATAACCTTTATTTCGTTTCATGTAATAAAAAAAAAAAATGAATGTTAAGATTTTAGATGGTGGATTTGGTGCTCAATTATCTACTCATGTTAATGAAAAAGTCGATGGTGATCCATTATGGACATCAAAATTTTTAGTAACAAATCCTAATGCAGTATATGCTACACATTTGGATTTTTTAAAAGCAGGTGCAGATATTATTGAAACAAATACATATCAAGCTTCAATTCCTAGCTTAATGAAACATTTGTCTATAAGCGAAGAAGAAAGTATAAAATTGTTACATAAAGCTGTTCATCTTGCTAAAACTGCAGTGAATGATTACACTAAAGAAATTATAAATAATAATGATATTGAGAATAAAAATCCTATGATTGTTGCTTCTTGTGGACCATATGGGGCTAGTTTACATGATGATTCAGAATATAATGGAGCTTATGGCAAAATAACACCTCGTGAAAACATAATTCAATGGCATAAATCACGTATAGATGCTATTATAAATGCTGGTATAGATTTATTTGCATTAGAAACTATACCTTGCTATCAGGAAGCAGAAGCAATAATTGAACTTCTAAGAGAATATCCAAATATTAAAGCATGGCTTTCATTTTCTTGTGAAAGAAATACACAAAAAATAGTAGATGGAAGCAATTTTCAAGAACTTTCTACACGTTGTTATAAAACATTACCAGGACAAATAGTTGCCATTGGTGTAAATTGTATTGCTCCAAAAGATGTAACTCCTTTATTGAAAAATATTAATATGGGATCAGGAAATGATTTTATACCACTTATAGCATATCCTAATAGTGGCGAAATCTACTCACCAAATGAAGGATGGATAAAAAATGAAAGTTGTGCTCCACTTGAAAGTTTCATTCCTGAATGGTTAGAATTTGGAATACAATATCTTGGAGGATGTTGCAGAATGTATGCAGAGAATATAAAATCAATTAGGAAAGCAGTAAATAATTTCAAGAAATCAAAAGAGTAATAATGAATTAATTTTTTTTTAAATAAAAATTTAATTACTTTTGCTTTTTAAAATTTTATTAATTTTATTTTTAATTTTATATATGTTTTATATATTTTTTAACATCTTTATAAATTAAATGCATATATATACATAAATTAATAAACTGTATAATAATTATTATTATTTTATTTATTTACAAGAAATAAAATATATTCAATTAATATTTATTCGAAAAAAAATATTTAAATTTTATAGATATTCTAATTACACATATCTTGTTATGCCTTCTTTTGTTATGAAACAAATTATTTATTAGTTTAATTCATTTGATATTGCATTTCAATGATAAAAAAAAAATCTAAATTTATCGCTATAAAAAACGTTTATAACTTCAGTCTTCAAATTTGTATAAGAAAAGACATCAATTACAATAACATTGATTAATGCTTATCAGACCAATACAAGATAATGTTACATTTAAAAATGTTGTATATACATGTAATATATATATCACAAATACGTGATTTATCATAATACGTACAATACACGTGACTAAATCTGATCTTCCTAGTATAAAAACTCTTCACGACGTAAGAACTGTTAGCATAATTACATTTGAAATTTTGTTCACGTTTTTATAATATTTATCTCACAGATTTATAATGGACTTTGGAATAGATATATTTTGTGAAGTCAATTATAGAAATTGTTGCCTCAGACGTTGTAAACATATTTAAGCGGCCAAGACGTGCGCGAAATTATAAATAAAAATTTGGTTTTTCCAATGTGAAAGACGCACTGTTATTAAGAAAAATTATTTACAATTTAAAATGATTAAAAAACAAAAATAATTATATATTTTTATATATATGTGTGTGTACCGATATTTTTGATATTAAAAATATTTAATAATTACGATAATTTTAATAGAAAATCATGCAAGAAGTGAGGGTATTAGATGGTGGATTTTCTACACAATTAGCAACTCATGTTGATGATACAATAGATGGTGATCCATTATGGACAGCACGTTTCCTTGTTACAAATCCTAATGCAATTATTTCTACACATTTGGATTTTTTGAAAGCTGGAGCAGATATAATTTTAACAAACACTTATCAAGCATCTATTGATGGCTTCTCAAAATATATGAACATTACAGAACAAGAAAGTCTTGATATCTTTTCTAAAGCTGTAGATTATGCTAAACAAGCTGTGAATTTGTATAAAAAAGACATAGAAAATAAAGGAAATATAATAAATGCAAATCCATTGATTGCTGGATCAATTGGACCATATGGAGCTTGTTTACATGATGCTTCAGAATATAGTGGCAAATACTGTTCAAATGTAACAGAAGAATTTCTTATAAATTGGCATAGACCACGTATTCAAAAATTAATAGATAATGGTGTTCATATGTTAGCTATAGAAACAATTCCATGTAAGCAAGAAGCAGAAGCATTGATTAAATTATTAAAAGAATTTCCAAATAGTAAAGCTTGGTTATCTTTTTCATGTTGTAATGATGGAAAAAGTATAGCAGATGGAACTAATTTTCAACAAATTGCAATGCAATGTTATAAAAAAGCTTTACCAAAACAAATTTTAGCAATTGGAGTCAATTGCACTGCACCACAAAATGTAACTAAATTATTAAAAGGAATTAATGAAAATAATAAGCAAGAATTTATACCATTGGTAGTATATCCTAATAGTGGTGAAAAATATACAATAGAAAATGGTTGGACAATAAAAGATGAAGAATGTCCTTTACATGAATTTATATATGAGTGGCTTACTTTAGGTGTTCGGTATATAGGTGGATGCTGTAGAACAAATGCCACTGATATAAAGAAAATACGATCAGAGGTAGAGAAATGGAAAAGAAATTAAATGCTTAAATTGTATTATATGTTGTAAATGTGTAATATGTAAATAATCATACATGATGCAAAATAAAAATAAATAAAAAATTTAGATATTAAAATATTTTTAAACTTGATGCTAATAAAAAATATTTTCTTTTATCTTTTTTGAATTATATTTATACATAAATATTAAAAGAAATTCATTTTATTATTAAAATATAAAATATAAATATAAATTTAAGAGGTATATTTTTTTTACATAATCCTTTTTTTAACAAATATATCAAATAAAATAATTATAAATAATTATAAATATATAATATTATGTAAAAAGAAATTATAAAAAATCTATTAAAAATTATATTTCATTATTATTAACAAATTATAATAA
>NW_006263372.1:12608-18847 GCF_000469605.1 Apis dorsata
TGAATATATTTAATTTTCCAGAGATTGATAAATATAAATTAATTCATTACCTACATTATATGTAATTCCTTCTACATCTACACTAATATTTTTGCTTTCCATATCAACATTAAATATAGAATTAGGTGGAATTAAAGTTTTACCTTTTAGTATATTTTCAGTTGTAGGTTTATTCCTAGGTCCTAGTAGAGGATCATTGTAACGATATAAGGATATTAATGATGAATCTACAAAAATAAATAATTCAATGAATAAATAATATTCAATAATTAAATAATAATATTGATTAATTGCATACTTTTTATAAGTTTATTATCTTTTGATATTCGTAATATAATATTTTCTACAGTATCTGCATTTGCTACTTTAATGGTCATTCTAAATAAACCATTATATTTTTGTGGATTTATAATGAATACTGGAATTCCAAGTTTAACAGAAAAATTCATATAAGGAGCACCTGGACAACATTCTTCTCTCGTTTTTTCTGGAGCTTCATTCGTATATTTTATCACAATATTTTCTAGCTATATAAATATGAATAAAAGATTATCAGATAAAACAAGTTTCAATAAAAAATATAAAATAGAATATATCAAATAATTTACATCTAAAGTATTTTCAAGATATTTTTTATTATCTTGAAGAACTTTAAATTCATCAAAATCCAAAGTTAAATTAAATGCATTTAATCCAACAAGTTGAATTTTTTCTCTTATAACTTGTACAAATGGCATTAATCGTTTCATATATTTTTTTAATTCTTGATATTTTCCCAATTCTAATGCTATAATTTTATTTTCTGGTAAATTATTGTCATTTTTCTGTATGCAATGAATAAATAAATTAATATATATATATATATAATTTATTCGTTTATGTATATAATCAGAATCATTATAAATAAAATTATTACTTACAAGATATAAATTTTTCATCATAGTTAAAATAGTACTTTGCCAAGGAGGATATGTTTTAGCTACCCAAATTGTTCCCTCGGTAGGTTTTTCTACAATTAATGTTTCAGTTTTTCCTTTTTGTGTTTTTTTAGGAGTTAAATAATTTTTTAACAGAATTCTAAATGAATGTGCAGCATCCATAAGATATTGTGATGATTTTATAAGTACTTCATCTATGAAGTCTATCTGAGGCCATCTAGCATTTAATATACTATCTTCCTATTGAGAAAATAATATATATATATATATATATATATATATATAAAAGATAGTATAATCATTACATAAAATTGCACATTAAATATAATATACTTACTTTACCAATTAATGTCCATATATGTTCTGTTACATGTGGACAAATTGGAGATAAAAGAATAATTTGAAATTCTATATATTTCATAATTAATATCCAATTAATACCATCTAAAGCACTCAATTGTAAATATTTATCTCTTACTGCTTGTAACTCAAAAAATCCTGTTTTTAGAGCTTCTTTAAATAACATTTTTGAGTAATTCTCTTCAGTTTCTCGTACTTTTTGATTCATTTCACTAGATTTAATTAAAAATTTAATTAAATAATATGAATTTACAAAATGAAAGCTAATAAATATTTTAATAAATACCTTTCAAAAACTTTATCATTAAATGTATATGGTTTTCCTTGTCTAAAGATATCTTTTGAAGCTAACACTTCTTTAACCCATTCAATAAATGTATATAATCTAAGAATTCCGGCATCAGCTGTACTTTCTACAAAATTAGCATCTTCTATTGAATCGCCAGAATCAGCCAGACACAGTCGCATGCCATCTGCTGAAAATTTTTCTACGGCTTCAGCAAGTGTTAGAAAATTACCTTCTGATTTAGACATCTAATCAAACCATATATGTAATTTATAATTTTTTGTCAATACTTATAAGATATTTAATTAAATTATAAAATTATATTTTTTACCTTTGATGAATTTAAAAGTAAATGTCCATTTACTCTTATTCCTTTTGGCCACAATTCAGGTTGCTTAGACCAGATTGCAATATGATTATAAATAAAGAATGTTAAATGATTTTGTATTAGATCTTTTCCAGATACTCGTAAATCTACTGGATACCAATAATTAAATTCACGTCGCATATGATCTAATGCCTCTTTCTTTATTTTCGTTTTGGGAAACTTTATATCTTTAAAAAAAATATAATCCCATACTTCAGATGTCATTTCATCAGGCCTAAATATAGAATATTCTATATGTAGAATATTTTGCATTAATAAAAATAATTTAACTAATTTACTAAGAAATTAATTTTATAGTAAATAATTGCAAAATTAATAATTGTTTAAAATAGATTTTGAAATTTTACTTTATATCATAAGTATTTGGTTTATCGCCTTTAAATGTTCCTCCTTGCAATAAATGTGCTACAGTATAATAAGCCATATAAATTGTTGAATCTGAGAGTGATTCTATTAACCAATTTTCATCCCATGGTAATTTAGTACCTGGAATTTATATCTATAAAAATATATGATACAAAAATTGTTATATCTTTTATTTAATCATTATCTTACCAAGTCCATAAGTTCTTGAACATGCATATTCATGTAACCAATTAAGACAAGCCATAAAATTTTTTCTCACTTCATCATGAAAAGTATTAAGGTTGTTTAACGCTTCTATTGCTTCTCTTTTCCAAGTTTCTTCTCCATAGTCTAAATACCATTGATTACATAAGGCTACTACACACTCATCATTTGATCTTGAAATTATAGTTTTCTCAGGTTCATAATATATAACTGCTTTTCCCTCATTTATTAATTGCTTTTGAACATGCTTTTTAACATCTTGAACTTTGTTTCCTTTATATTGACCAACTAGTAAAACACCATCATAAAATCCTTTCAGATATGCCATTTCTTTAGCTTGTAATAATTTAACTTTATCATTTTGAGATTGAATTTTTAATTTGTCATATAAAGTTACTGCACATAAATTACCAAATTCTGGTACTTCAATAATAGGTATCTAATATATATAATTTTATTAATTTTATAATTTATTTTTATTATTATAAAAATAAATATTAAACTTACAGGATCATAAGAGAATATCATATCATCAGTTATATTATATTTTTCCCTCAGAGCTTGTTTTTTTTTTAAATCTGTTAAAGCTGCATAATCATCAGGGGAGTCACTAGGTACAGAAGTAACAACTCCGGTACCTTTATCTTCTTTAATAGTTAACATTGGTAAAGTATAAATCACTTTGTAATTTGTAAGAGGTGCTTCTAATGGTAATCCTAATATCTCCTATTAATTTTATATTTATTATTTATATCTAATATGTAATATAAGTAATTTTTCTCATATAATAAAAAGAATATTACTTTTCCAGTAAATTTTAATACAATTGGTATTTTTCCTTCTTCTTCAAAAAAATCTTGATATGCCATATTCCGAGCAGCTCTTTCTGTTGAAATATAAACATCTCCATTTGGCAATACATAAGCAATATAATTTATATCTGGATGAATCCAACAATTTGTTTGACCATACATAGTTTCTGGTCTTAAAGTAGCAGCAACTAAATAAACTGGTTTTCCAGAAAGAGATCTGTAAGAAAATATATGTTTGATATTTAAAGCAAATTTTGTAAATTATATAATACCTACTTCAAATTTAAAGGATAAGGTTCTTGTAATTTCATTTTAATTAATGTATATTCCTGTGGCCCCACACCTTCTCCAGATGATCTATCATGATCCATACAAGGTTGTCCATCTTTTGGTGAGTAAATTGTATATCTCTTTCCATATTTTATTTTGTTTCTATTTTTTAAATGTTGAAATTGCCAACGTACAAATGAATCAAAAAATGGATTTGCATCAGTTGTAATAAATGTTCTACGCCAATCCACCTTGAATTAATTCCATATTTTCTTATATTCTTCAATTATTATACTATATATTATTTATTAATTAATTATTATATTATATTATATCTATTAAAAAAAAATTATATGACTTACATGTAATCCAACTGATTTAATATCTTTTACACCAAGAGGAGGAAAATAATCTAACCAATATGAAGCATCAGCAAACTTTTTTATGTCTTCATTTTTTAAACCAAGCATTTGCATAATTTGCCATTGATATTTTGCATTAGCAGTTTTTGCAATTGCTTTACTCTAAAAAGTAATCATATTTAAAAAAGTGATCATATTTATAAAAAGTGACATATAAGAATATTTTATATAATAATTTTACCTTTGTTCCTTTGCTTTTATCTTTTACTACTATGTCATCTTTAATTTCTTCTTCAATTTTTTCTTCATTAGGAAATTGTGGTGGATAACCATACAATTCCATTTCTCTCTTTAATTTATCAGCACATGCTTTAATAGGCATACCAGTGCAATGAAAGCCAAATGGGAAAAGAACTTTTTTTCCCAAAAGGCGATTGTATCGTATTGCAAACTATAAAATTATAAAATAAATTATAAAATTTCTTCAATTTCCATATATCTTCATTAAAATTATTTTATTAAATATTTCTGTGATATACTTACTTCACATTTTGATAATGAAAATGTATGACCAAGATGAAGTCTTCCATTCATATAAGGAAAAGGAAATGTTGCAAGAAATTTCTCATTAGAATTTTTCCTTGGTTCCAAAGGTGCATCTTCTTCATATATTTTTTTTTCTTCCCATATAGCTTGAATATCTTTTTCAATTTTTTGAAGATATTCTACTTTAAATGTTCCTTTTCTTTCTGTTGTCTATTAGAAACAATTATAAACAACAAACAATCTTAAATATATGAAATAGTAATTTAGTAATATTAAAATATTTATTTTATTCTAGATTAAAATTTATATTATAAAAATTAATTTTATAATAAATGAATTTATAATAAATAAATAATCATGATGATATATTTTTTCTAAAAAATTACATAACGATATTAATTTATAGAAAAAAAACTATTAGTTAAACAAAGTAATTTCTATGTTAAAAAATATTCAAAAAAAAAAAAACATATTTGAATTTCTTACAGCTAATATTTTTGTACTATTACATAAATTATTTATATTGATGATTTATTAATATTTAAATTTTGTTTATTATAGAAACAATGAATAATTATAACATTTACCATTTTTTTTATATAATAGAATCCAAGTTAAGATTAAGTATCGAATACCACGTATTAAATACTTTTGTATGAAGTTAGTCAAATAAGTTCAGAAGATGATGCAACACAACAGGAAAATATAAATTTTACTGCTATCGCTCCTGATTATAATATTACATATATTATATATATCAAAATATATTATGTTTTGCGAAATTATTATTTTAGACATACATTGTAAAACCGAAAATGTAATGTATATATTTTTCGATCATTTTATAAATTTCATAATTTATGACATAAATTTGATTGATATCAATTTAAAAATATGATATTGATTTCAGCGTCCTCTGCTCATAATGGCTACATATAGCCAATGAAATAATTATTAAGATTCGTAAAAATCAAGTTCAATGTAATTATAAAATATAAAATAAATTTAGTAATATAAAAAATGAAAAATATCTTTATTTATTTTTTCTACTTTATTACATTTATTACAACAATTATAATTTATTATAATTATTATTACAACAATTATATTTATTATTAATTACGTTTCCTATTTTGAGTTGAATGACAATTAAAAAAAAAAATTAAATACTTAATGGATACATATTATATGATATATTTAATAATATTTTTAGACGATCATTTATTAAGAATAATTTGACCAAAATAAAAAATTAGAATGAATTATTATAAGAAAAATTTTATTAGCACATGTATATAATATAATTTATATATAACAAAAATTAAATGTAATAGTTTAATAAATAAAATAACATAAAAATGAAAAAAAGAAGAAAATTTGAGATATATCAGCTGAGATATATTAGATTTCAGATGATAGTAAAAAAAAGTTTTTATTTTAAGAGGTAAATAATTTTTAAAATTAAGTTAAGAATTTAAAAAAATATTAACTATTTAAAAACAATTAAAAATCAAAAAACATAGTAAGTTATAAAAACATAAATATTTTAGAAATAAATATATATAACGTTACAAATAATTTTTTTTTGTAATTTCTAGAAGAATTTCGCATATCACTTCCTATTATTATATTCTTCTAACATAATATCGAAATTTTTTTCCAAATTTTATATTATTATATATATATTATTATATATTATTATATATT
>NW_006263372.1:19201-24963 GCF_000469605.1 Apis dorsata
AAAAAAATATAATTGAATAAGAGGTAACGAAATTTTCAGGAATTCTTATCATATTATATATATTTATTTGTAAAATAATACTTATCTTTTATACACTTAGGCAATTATTATTTTTTTGGATTTTTAATCATTTTTTCAACAATTTTCTTAATTTTTAAAATATTTTTGAGCATATTTATCTCTTAAAATAGAAGCTTCGTTTTTAAAATAAGTCATTTTATTATTTCAATTGTACATGTCGATATTTTTTATAAAATTTTTTTTCAAAAAAATATTGCATCATGTAAGTCGAAAAATTATTCCTTATTTTTTTTATTTCTCCTATATCTGGTGTCTCCTATATGATCATATATTAAGAGCAAATAATGGATAAGATAAGAATTGACTGTTACCGCCATTTTTAAATATTATAGATAAAACAAATACAAGAAAAGTATGGTGTAAGTTATAAGAATATTGAAATCAGCATTGTCTTCAGAATATTGCAAATGAAACGTATAAAGAAAAAATAGAAAATAAAAAAAGGATAAAGATAGAATAAAAATTGACTATTAGCGTCATCTTTTTTATATTAAAGACATTTCCCTGGAATTATTTTCTAAAAATAGTTAATAGATGGCACTAACAGTCAATTCTTGTTTTATTTCTATCTTTTCTTTATATATTTCATTTGCAACATTCTCTTCATTCAAAGAGATGATGCTGATTGTAATATTTTTATCTCTGTCCTTTTCATATTCTTTCTTTTTCTTATTTTATCTGTGATATTTAGAAATAGCATTAATAGTCTATTATTATTCTTTTACTTTTTGTATTCTATCTCTATTCTTCTATTTATTTAAATTTTTGTTTTGTTTTGTTTAAATTTGTTCTTAGTGTAAACTCAGACAAAATTTTTTTGATATAATTTTTATAGATTTATTTTTATAAAGGTTTCAAAAAATATTATTTTTATTTTGTAAATTTCTATAAAGAGTATGGTTTTTATTGTTATTTTATATTATGTGTTTGTATAAATATGTTTACATACGCGCAACTGGTTTTAAGCCTAGTATTGAAAAACATTTTTCCATTATAATAGCAGTAGCTTCGGTTAAAAGCATGCGACCAATATTTATATTTACTATTTCTCCAAGTTCATTTTTCTCAACACAATAACAATTATCATAAAATTCACTAAAAGCACATGAGATTTCATAACAATATTCGCATAATTGATGTAGATATAAATCTTTTGTAATTTTAATTAATACATCAGCAAATTTAATTAATACTTTTGCTAATTTCCATTCCTTTTCATGCTCCAATGATATTTGATTATTTTGTGCCAATTCTTGCAATTTATTTTGTGTAATATTGGCTGCTCTTGCAATAGAACGTATTCTTGTTAAAGCATATAATAAATATACAGCAGTATTGCCTTTATCTTCCAACATTTTATCAAAGGAAAATACATATTCGTGGTTTCTATTATGTGATAAATCTGCATATTTTATACATCCATAAGCAATAGATTCTTGTGCAATTTTTAATTCTTCTTCTGTGAGTACTTTATCGCGTTCTTTTTCTTTTAGTTTGTCCAATGCTCTCTTTAAACCTTAAATAAGAGATAAAAATTTAAAAAATATTAATTATATAATGTAATATTTAATAGTGCATAAAAAAATACCTTCGTCAAGTAATTCACTTAATTTTACTGTATCACCAGATCTTGTTTTAAATTTCTTTTTATCTTTACCAAGAACAACACCAAATCCAACATGATCTATTCTATGGTAACTTTTTATAATTCCTGCTCGCTCACCACAACTTTTTAGTATTTGAAAATGCTTAGATTGACCAGCATCTGTTACATATATTATCTGTAAAAATAGAATAATGAAAAATAAAAATAAAATATTTTATTAACAACACAATTAAGATATATATAAAAATACCCAATCTGCTTTTTCTTCTTCTATACGTTGTTTAAGTGCCGCCATATCTGATGTATCATAAGTAAAACCACCATCAGATTTGACAATGGTTAAAGGAATCTCACTATTACGTTTACCCCACATTATTTTTCGTCCTTCATCATTTTCTAATAGTCCTTTTGCTTCTAAATCTTTGACTATGATTTCCATATGTTTTTGATAAAAAGATTCTCCTCTTTCTATTAAATTAATATCTAGACGAACATATATCTTCTCGAATTCTATATTTAAAACATAGATATATTTTATACATTGAAATTAAAAATATTTTATCTAATTTTACAATATTAATTATTTTACCTTTCCTTGAAACATCACAAATTAATTGCCATGCTTTCGTCATTTCAGGATCGAATGCTTGTAATTTAACAACACAATTATAAGCACGTTTCTTAAATTCCTCATCTTCGTCAAATCTTGACTTTGATTCTTTATAAAAACTCTATAATTTTTATAACAATTTATTAGAATAATTGTTTGTAAATATAATATACTTATAAAAATGAATAAAACAAAAATATATTTAAAATTATTTAAAATTACTTGAAGATCTATAATAGGTGGAGATATAGTTAAATAATCAGGAAATCTATCTTGAAGATGAGCTATCAACATTCCAAATTGTGTGCCCCAATCACCAACATGATTTATTCTTAATACATCATGTCCTAAAAATTCTAACAATCTTGCAATACTATCTCCAATTATAGTAGATCTTAGATGTCCAACATGCATTTCTTTGGCAATATTAGGACTTGAGAAATCTATAATCACTCTCTGTTTTTTTGTATAAGGTGGAAATACTTTTCCATTTTTCACTAAAGTGGTTAAAATTGTTTGTGTAAATTCTTTTTTTAAATAGATATTTATAAAACCTGCACCAGCAACTTCTAACTTAGAGACTAAGTTTGATTCTTCTATTTTTGACATAATATTATTTGCAACATCTCGTGGTTTTGTTTGAATTCCTATATAAATATAAATATATATGTATTTTAATAATATGTTCTCTAATAATATTAATATTATTTCTTACCATCATTATTAAGTTGTTTACAAAGTGGCATAGCACTGTTACATTGGTAATCTCCAAATTTTGGATTGGTACTAATTGATATAATTATTGGAGGTTCACAAACATTTGGATATGCAGTTGAAATTGCTTTCTCAAATAAATTATATAATGTATCATATATACTAACGGCATTATTCTCTGTTGCTTTTGCTTTGCTTTCTGATTTTGCTCGTTCAGTTTCAATAGTCTATATAAATTAAACAAAAATATATTATAATAAATATATTATATAATTTATTATATAATAAATTATAAAAAATATATTATTTTATTTATAATAAATATAATAATAAAAGTTATAAAATTATTTAGAGCTTTCAAGTGAGCTTAATTGTACAAACCCTTTTTAAAATAGCCACCCTATGTTTTAATTTTACATTTTCTTGTTCTAATTTTATATATTCATCTTCAGATATAGAATTTATTTTTGAATTGTTAGTGATAATATTTTGTCGTAAAAATTCAATTTCTTTTTTTAAAAAAGCTATTTCTTCTTCCTGTAAAACATGTGTAATAATGAATATTATAACCTATTATAAGGATTATTTGACAATCTCAAATTATATTTTTATAAAAATGATAAATTTTTATAAAATAATAAATATAAATAAATAATATAATTTACCGCAGCAGCTGCTCTTTTATGGAAATTTTCTAGATTTATAGTAGACATCGTATTAAAGGTTTACTTTCAATAAAAGGTTTACTTTTGTACAAAAATAATACACGTGGATCTTTCAAAAAACTTTATACTTTATATATTAGATGGAAAATATATTTATACGATATAATAAATTATTAATAAATAATAAATTAAAATTATAAATAATGTATAAAATCAAATTAAATATAAAAAAAACATTTTAAAAATTTAATACCCATAATTTTATATACATATATATAAATAAGTATGTATATTTTCTAAACTAAATGTATTTTATTTAAATCAGCGCGCTTTTATTTGTAAATTGAAATATTTTTTTTTTATTTCATATTTATTCAATAAATTATACTAGGTACAATACCCTATACTATAGCTAGTAAATATAATCAATATTCATCGAATCATAAAAATAAATGTATTTAAGTAATAATAATATAAATATTAACCTTTTTAGAAATAAATAAATGTAAATAAATTAAAAATAAGATTAACGGAATCATAAAAAAATATAAATTATTTATATTAAGATAAATTATAAAAATAGTTATCTATAATTATAGAATTTGAAATAAAATTAATATTTTTTTATTAAATAATTAAAAGTAATTAAAGATAAATATAGGGAAAATAGTTTCTTTTTATATCAATTATTTATTTTCCATACAAATTATAAACATGTTTTTCAAATACTGTACATATACTGAATTCTATTATATTTTTAAACCTCTAATTTAATGATATATCATTTCGTTCTTTATTTACTTGTTAAATCAACTACTTTGATCCTCGTTTCGTTTTATTTATGATAATATACAGGTAGATTCCATTCTTTCTGATCAATATTTCATTTAATCATTCTTATATTCAAGCTCAATTCTTTGATATGGCAGTTCCAGGATATGAAGAAATATAAATTGTAAATAGATACCAGTTTTTTTTAATTTTCATATATAGTTTAGCAATATGCTATAAGAAATATAGTCAATGTTTTCATAGAGAGGGTATTTTTATAAAGTTTAACAAATAATTTAAAAAATCTAATTAAACGAATATTTGTTAAAAATTTGAATTGTTCATTAAAAAATTCTAATATTTCAACTATTGAGAAATTTATGTTATTATTTTAATTTTAATTAAACAAATGATTTTTATATATGAATCTCTATGAAAATATAGACAAAAATTTTAGTGTTTTTAATTTCGAAAATTTGATTTACAAATGACAATCAATATTTGTTTTCGCCAAAGTATTTTATGTAATAAAATGTACTGGAACTTTTCTTTTGATGATCTTTATGTAAATATGTACAAAGTATTTAACAAATTTCGGTTTGTCATCAATCATATCATGTATTGTATACAGTGCGAATTCTTCCACTTTCTCCCTAATCTACTTCTGCGTTTGTATCTTTATGGATTTCAATTTTTTCTTTTCTGATATCATCAATATAGAGTGAGAGAGTGCTATTTTCTATCTTCACAGAAGACATAGATAAATATATATTTTCATAATCTTTCCTTATAAATGTAATTCGCTTACTTTAAAATCATTATTCGTTAATGTTAATAATATTAGTGTCGGTGCTCCTTTTTGCGATTTCAAACTCCTCCCATTTTTTTTCTTCATGATTTTTCTTTAAAATAAAAATTCGCATAACCAAAAACATTTGAGTATTTTCTAAATATATTGCATAATTTCTTGCTTTTGTAATAACAATTTATCTCGGGCAGAATTAGAACCATTAGATATCTTTTTGATTAATTAATATTAAACAAAATAATTTTTACTATAGCGCATATATTTATTTTTATTGATTTAAATTGCAGAAAAATATTTTTTCTTTTTCTTGTTATCTACTTATATATTACTGATAAAAACAAGTAATTAAATTTTCTGATAATATCATATAAAATTATCTTAATGATTCCAATTCTACCTTAATATACACACAATTTTAGTAAAATTACGATTTGTAGATATAATATGTAAAAACGAAACTTATAATCAATTATAAAGAGAAAAAAAAAAAAAAAAGAAAAAAAAAGG
>NW_006263372.1:24996-26172 GCF_000469605.1 Apis dorsata
CAATAAGTAAAAACTGTGAAAATTGTGAAAGCTGCCAGTTATTGAACGAAAGCCATATACATTATTATTTAAATATATAAGTTCCTTCGTTATTCAGTCAATCACTTAACGAATTTAATTCTCACCCCAAATAAAAAGCGACATATTTCTGACTAAAAGAGAGATCAAAATACATTGCCACTTGTTGCGTAAAAGTTAATTAAAGTAAAGAATAAAGTAAGTATTAATTATTCCTTAAAGTATACATGATTCTTTCCTGTATTATCTTAACATTCACTGCTCCATATAGGCAAGTCCTGTTTTAGAACAGGCAATTGATCAGATTAAAGAATATATAAAAAGTTTTCTGTGCATTTACATGTATATAGTCTCTGCGAGAGATGTGACTAAATAAAATTAATCGCATAAGATTTTAATGGTCCTTTACTCTCTTACATAATTGTTATTGAAAAGTTATAAAACAGAATATCTATAATATGAAACTTTTCTGGTTCATACATTGAAATGTTAAAATAAAATTAAGTACAAAACACATTGTCAAGCAAAGTTTTGTATGAACTCTTAAATATATGCTCAAATTTAGAGAGCTGTGATGAAGTTTATCACACTATTACGTAGTTGCTCTTTAAAAATGGAGAATCAAGCTCAAAGATTAGATTTACTTTATATTCTTCAACTTTAATTTTAATATTCTCCTAATAAAAAGTATTAAGATGATCATGTCACTAAGTTAAAGAAAAGTATCTCTATTTGATAGATGTTGTCCGTATCTAGCGTACGTAATTAATAAAATCTGATATATTTGTATTATAAATGTGTAATAGAAAGATAAAAACAAACAAAATATGCTAAGTAAGAAAAATCATTTAAGAACTATAGAAAAAAGAAAGATCTTAGAGTACGAAATAAAATGATTATAAGAAATACAAACACATCCCTCTAATCTAAGTGTCGCTGCCTAAGAATGGGTGGGTTTGCACGACTTTAAGTGCGTTTATTAAAAATTTGTCTCTTTTAAAAAGTACATAAAAATCTTTTTTTTCTTTTATCTGATCATTGAGAATTAAAAAGCTCTGCAGCGAAAATTCTTACTGTTAGTCATAATAGAACTAAGAAAAAACAAAAAAAAAAAAAAAAAAAAAAAAAAAAAAAAAAAAAAAAAAAAAAAAAAAAAAA
>NW_006263372.1:26471-28310 GCF_000469605.1 Apis dorsata
AAGAAAACTTTTCTATAAAAGAAAGCTTAAGATTTCGGTTGTAATGTTATTCTCAATCTTTATCGGTTTGGATAATTAAAAAAAAAAAAATTATAATGATAATATAATTAAGGAAACTTAAGAAATCATAATGGCATTACCTCTCTATTCAACTTCCATTTCGTTTAAAACTTAGAAATCACTTAGATAACTTTATACACGATCATTTATAACAATGTAAATCGTAATCATTGCATTAATATTTAACATATATATTCTTATATGTAATATATGTATATCTGTGTGTGGATGTCTTGTCTGATCTATTTCCTAATTTAATAATAAAACTATAATACTAAATTATGTTGGTACCACGCCTTTCCGAGATCAGAGTCTGTTTCTCATTTTACATTTTTTTTTTATGTTTTTATATATATATATTTTTATTCTTCTTCGTTTGGTACATACACTATATCTCCGACACTCATTTTTTTTCCAAATTTATTGTCGTCAATTTTAACTTAACTTTTATTATATCTCTTTTATTAAAACCCCGACGAATTCGATCGTTTGCAAGCAAATGACGGAATATTCATAAAATATATATACGATTATATCTGTTTCTCAATATAAAATTTACAATTTCGTCATCTGGAATGCGCTTCCTGCAGAAACCATAAGCAGGAAATTCTTTCCATGATACGTTAAAACACGCGTACCAATTATTTTTTTTTTTATTACAACTTTTCTCAGTTTTGAATCAAACTCAAGCTCGGGCTGGCCAGTACTTCTAATGTGTAAAGGTGTACATATGTTTGTGTATGTATGTGTGTATAATGTATTCACGTATTTGTGTTCCAAATTCTCTTTAAGGAGTTTCACAGAAAATGTTCGAAAATACAGAACAAAAGAAGACAAATTATAATTAAAAATTATAATTCAATTAAAAATCACGTATAAATCTCAAATTTGTAAATAAAAATATATTTATATAATAATCAAATCTCTCAATAGTCAAATATTTTCTATCATTAAAATAAACATTGAATGTAAAAACACATGACTTTATGTATTATTTTTTCCTTTTTTTCTTTTAATAACAGAACATTTTCAATGGAACCTTTATTACACATAGATGCAAAATGTATCTATGTATAGTAGATAGCGTGTTTACAATTATGTATTAACGCTTAACCCCATGAAGCGTTCAAAAAAGATATTCAAGATTATTAATCGTTTAAAATCGATTAAAAAAAGAAAAAAAAGGAAAGAGAAAATTAAATTATAGAAATTTACATTTACATATTTCATATACAAATCAATTAAAATCAAATTTTGTTAATCATTTAATATGTGATATAAATATCATATTTATTCTACATGTAAATACTATATTTATGTCCTTGATTAAGGATAAGAAGAATCTACAAAATAATATAAAAATGTGATATCACAATGATATAATTATAATGCTTCAAAGGGTTAACATTTTTGTGTGTAGATGTGTATATGCGCGTATGGATGATTTTTTTTTTATGTGATGGTAGGCACTGATGGGGGGTGGATGGCTGCATGGCGAGCAGGTTCAAGCAGGCTAGTCCTTGATCAATCTGTATATGTGATGTTGTGCACCGTGCTCGGACGTCGACACTTCAAACACGTATGCTGTACATAACAATGTTTCCTGCGTATCCCTGTTCGTTACAACCTGCAATTGAAAGAAAAGAGATAATTATAAATATTAAAATAATTTATAAAAAAATTTAAACAATTAAAATTAAAATAAAAAATTGAACGATCTTATTTAGATTATTAAAGATTTTTTAGAAATAAAAAGTTTCAAGTTAAAATTTAAAATTA
>NW_006263372.1:28441-33156 GCF_000469605.1 Apis dorsata
ATATTCTAATTTTCACAATTTTATTTATATATAAACGCAACAACATAAATTTATATTTTCAAATAATTATCATTGTTCTTTTTTAATAATTACTTGTGTATAATGTTTATTTAATGTATATATAATGTTTTATAATATTTTATAATTTTATAATATTTTATTCCTTAGATAGTGAAAATGATTACATTTGTTACAATAAGTTATTTTATACAATTATTTTAATTATACATTGAATATAGCATGATTTATTTATAACAATAGAAATAACAGTAATAGTATCTTAGATCTTAATTTTATGTGATTAAGCAATTATATAAATACTAAATTGAAATTACTATTAGTTTTAAATATTTTATATAAAAGAAAAATTATTCTAGAAAGAATGTCATACCTGAAGAATAGTGAAATTCTCGAGAACGCTGTTCATCATGTACTTTTCTGGCAGGTGCTTCAATTTATGTATGAAGTTGATCATATATTCGCACATAGGCGAACGACTAATACGATAGACGAACCTGCCATTTTCGAACCTAGCGTATTCTGTCTCCACTTTTTCCACCACTTGTTTCCCGAAGGAGCAGACTTTGGTCGAACATGTTATCGTCATGTTCTCGTTGCTCTCGTACCTATGAAAAACAATTTTGTTAATAATTTTTTGGAAATATTAATTTAAAAATTTATAATATATTAATTAATTAAAAATTAAAAATTAAAAATTAAAAAAACTATAAAAGTGATATATCACGATAACTATTACTTACTGGCTTGTTACGCCGTAAAAAGCTCCAGCTTCGTCCTGAATGTTCGTATTGAGATCAGCCCAAAATTTAACGAGGAAAAAAGCTACCTGTGGTCCCTTGTCGTAAAGTTCCTTCAGGCCGCCCTTTTTTTCTGGGAATTTATCGTATATCTGCCTGACATCAACAGCCTCTAGCAATGGATCTGCATAAGTCGCGGACCCTCCTATGTGGACGAACAGGTGCTTGTGATACTGCAAAAAAAAAAAACGGAAAAAAAAAATTCTAATGTTTGCCGGGGTAAAATTGCGACTTTTGGTCGGCAATGCTTTGTCCCCTGATTTTTTCATCATTTTTTTTTCTTTCCATAATATAACCGTATCTCTATATATTTAAAATTTATTATTTATAAATTAAAATTGTTAATATTATATCAGAAGATATCATCGAATTATAAATAAATATATTTAATTTTTAGATAATTTATACATATTTGTAACAAGAGAATTTAAGTGACACATTATTTTTTATATTATTTTTATCTTTATGCAACAGTTAAAGATTATATTTCAATATTTATAACAGAATTAACAAATTTTTATTATAAACATAAGCTCAAATCATAATAGTTATGACACTTTAATATTTTCAAAACGAATATTTTAAATCTTATCAAAGATAAAATAAGAAATATAATAGCGAAATTTAATAATATTTCTGTACTTTCATACACTTAATTAATAATTTTAATTCTATTAATATATATAATTATTAATTTTGAATTCTTATGTACTTGTAAATTAAGAATCATTCCAAAAAATAATTTATTGCAAATCAGAAGATTATAGCCATCTATATTGTTCAAATCAATAACTTGATCAGTATCTGAAAAAATTGTTTGAAATTTTATTTGAATCATCGTGTACATCGAATTTGATTCTATCACTAACAATCAAACTATTAGCCACCATTTTATTTCGCACTTACAATATCCTGATCTCTCTGGTGCTCCATGTAGGCCGAGAACTCGACAAGCCTGAGCTTGTGAGTTGCGATGGCACGTCCTTCCCAGGGCGGGGGTGGTTGAGCCTGGACCATGTCACCGCTTGAAACCGCTGTCGCTGGTTTTCCGGTGTACGCCGGCTGCGAAAACGGTTTGACATCCTGGGACGTTCCTGGCTGCAAACCCGGTTGCCAGAATTGCTGAAAAGTCGATATCTCGTTTTTTTTTCTTTGTTACAAGTTTGTCAAGCATTTTGCCGTTCGAACGGGATCGTTTTCAAAAGTTTGTATATATCGGTAGAATGTTTATGCGTTTAATAAAAATTTAAAGGAAAAAATGCGAAGAATATTATAGTGAAGTAGAATAACGTGTGCAATTTGATTCTTTTTTTTTTTAAACTTTTTTAATGATTTTTTTGATTCCGATAAATTGAAATATTTCTCTCATTGAAATATTTATAGGTTAGAATGTTTGTTTTCTTTCCAAGCCATTGTATTTATGTAATGAATACAGAGAATAATTATTAAATAACTTTTAATTCGTTTTTTAAATATAAATTTTTTCTTCTTTTCAGGTTATCGATTTATAAATAAGAAAATATCAAAATTAAGTATGATATTATACAAATACGTTTCGTATATTTCAGGAATTATTTTAGTCAAATGAAAACGAATTGGAATAATACTTCGAACATAGTTACAAGCTAAACTTGAAGAAAAAACTTGTCTCTTCCGATTTATATTTATTTTCAACCTACGACAATTTTATTTGATATATTTTACTTTAACATTCAATTCTTTATTAATATTAATATTCAATATCATTATCATGTTAAAAAATTCAGAAAAAAATATGATTTATTTTATATAATTCGAACATGTTAAATAATTCATTTCATAAACAAACAAATTCGAAGTAGGTATCAGGAAGAGATATTATTTTTTTCCGTAAGCCATCGAGCCCTCGGGTGAGGAACAATCGTGACGTTTGAGGTTAAGTTGGAGGAAAGTTACACAAAGTACACAAAAAACGAACAAAAGAGAATTAACATGAATATTAAATACACAATTAAATAAAAAAAAATTATAAAAAAAGAAGAAAGAAACGTACAAACACAACAGCAAAGGAAAATAATAGTAGTTGTATTACGTGAAGAGAGAAAGACAGTTTGGTAAGCCACAACGACGCCTAACAACGTGTAATTAATGTCCAAAAATTCCAATTTTATACAATATGCAAACCCGTGTATGTATGTGTGTATATATGCCCAGGTGATATACATATGTAAAAAAGATAGAGCGACGGACAAATTGAACAATACACAACAAGGGCCCCCAGGGGCGTAGCAGCAGAGAGCAAGGGGGTATCTTTTTTTTTTTATGAGGATGGTTAGTTTTCATCGCGTAAGCTTTCATGATCAAGAGAGTGTTAGAGAGAAAAGATATAAATAAAAAAAAAGAAAAAATGAAAGAAAAACAAGAAATATAATAATAAAAAAAAAAAAAATCAAGGTTCTAATTTCGTGGTTTTAGAAATAATTTTCTTCTAACCTATTTCTCTTTTTTCTCTGGATAATCGTAAGCAGCACAACGCGAACAAAAAGCTGGTTAATAGATCAGATACAGAACAAAAGAAACAGAATAGAAATTGTATATGTGTATTTTGCAAATGTGCAAATAATAAAAAAAAAAAAAAAATGAGAGAAATGGATTTCTTGCATCTTATTTTAATATTAAAAATTTTGAACATCGTCCAATTTCCGATTTCAATAATATTTTCCGGTAAATGAAATTTTGAATTCGAAGTATAAATCAATGTGTAAAGCGAATAATTTCAAATAATAATTCGACTTGATTAAAAAATTTTTTTAATTTATGGAAATAATTAATAAGAAAAGAATAGATGATGATGGAATAAATTATTATACAATAAAATGGACAATCTTATTCAAATTTATATTTTAAAAAATAAAATAATAATAAAATTTTGTAATAATTTTTGTATTATTTAATAATGAAAAACAATGTATATGAACTAACTGTAATATAAAAATAATAAGCGAAAATTTTCTTTCTTTAATTGTGTATGTGTATGTTATTCATATGTGATATTTTGCAAAAGCATGAAAGAACTCGCGACACGAGCAAGAACATTTTAGGATAGTTAAGACAAAACCACACGATTATGATCGGCCTCAAGCGGATTAAAGACGGTTATAAAGGGCGAAGCGGTTAGAGTGAAAAGAAAACAGATATGAACGTTAAATAAGAAGCCAAACTGACAGTGTATAAATAGGAATTAAATTTCATATCCTCAAGACGACGAGACACCGATCGTTCGTCCAGCGAAAAAATATAAATAAAAATGCGATTACTAGGGATAACAAGATATCACTAGTGTCGTCAACAATTAACTAATCCCTTACAAGCATATTTCGATATTACAACATTAACTGCATTTTTCTCGATTTACGTATTTATTTTTTTTATCATTTCTATTATTTTTTTAAATAAAAAATTAATATCCGAGAGAATATTCTAATAAATTTTTATCAATATAATGAATCTGCCTGTAATAAAGATTAGGAATAAATTTTCATTTCTTAAATCAATTCTCTATATTTACAATTTGAACTTCTCTTATTTTGAAAATCATAATTAACATAACAAAATTATGACAAGAAATAAAAAAAAAAAAAAATCATTGTTAATCGATTCGAATCTTTCTCTCTTTACGTATTGTGTCGTGTAAACGTGTCTCGTCGTCTCCCCCCCAAGCCCGTGGCTCCTTTTTTTCATTTTTTTTTTTTTTTTTTTTTCTTTTATTATTTCGTCTATTCTCATAAAAAGAAAATTGGCCGCTTAAAAAGAGAGAACAAAAAAATTGTTTCAAGGGGTTCTCCGTGATCGGGACTTACCGCTCCGGGATAGGAGACAGGGGTGGAAGCATGAAGGGCAAGGGGCCCCACGAGGGCG
>NW_006263372.1:33176-34505 GCF_000469605.1 Apis dorsata
ATCTTGTTGTGTATCGCACTCCCAGCTGATACTATCTGGGCGCTCGACATGCTCGACATTGTCTGGAGCGCCTTCTCCTTGGCGGCATGATCCTAACAAATCGTCAAACCGATTACAACGCATTGTCGAGTGGCGGCGAAACGTCAATGATAATAATTGTTCTTGTTCTTTTATTTATTCATTTATATCATGTGGTGAATTGTATTCTATTAGTGTCATTGGACATCTCATTTTATTAATAGTAGTGATGATTTGTGATTGCGTTATATTATATTTGATGAAGATGATATGTGTGATATATATATTTTTTTTTTAGAAAAGACAGTCACAAGAAAAATGTGCGATTGACTTAATTAAACGATAGAGTAAGAGAGTTCTTTTGGGAGAGAAATATGATTAGAAGAAAATTTTTTCGATTTGTAATATAATTCAATTATTTTTAAATTTTAAGATATGGATTTAAGTTTGTATTAATTTTTAACTGATAATTTCAATAGAAATTTCTATTATATTTTACTATATTCAATCCAAATTTACTTATTTTAATAAAAATAAAATATTAAATGCATACAGAATATTATTCTTTTGCACAAAATATTTTACACAATTAAATTTATTTGAAAATAAACCCATAAAAAAATCAAATACAATCAAAAAGATCGAATCATCTACAAAATAAAAATTGCAATTCATTAATGACAAAAATGAGATGCTTAAATCCATTCTGTATAAATCCATTTATAAAATCCATCTACAAAAAAAAAAACTAAAAAAAAGAGAAGAAACAAACATAACACAAAATGCTTCAGTATTAAGTAAATAACATCAAACAAACTACACACCATATTAAGAAAAAAATTCAAAGATAAATAAAAAAAAAAATCATTCCATATTTTTCCGTATATTGCCAAATCGAGTCGCGTATCGTCGTGAAATTAAATCGATGAACGATTTCTCCCCCGATGGCTTGCATAATTTCGTTCTCTCCGCCGAATTTCCCATCCCATCGCGTTTCTGTCGCTGTTTTATGCCCGGTTCGGTTGATGTCATCGATCGCTATCGAGCAAAACGGCAATGCAGAGTTGATTGCAGAAACAAGGCCGGGTTTGGGTCGCGAAATTCGCGGGAATTTTGCGCTTTTATCGGAAAGCCGTCGTTTTAATCAGCGCCACCTCTCCCCTCCCCCTCCCTCGCAGCAAACGGCTGTCGAAAATCGCTGACGAAGCGAGAGAGAAAGAGAGATTCGTTCACGTGATATATCCACAGGAAAATTGGCGTGTACCGAGCCTCTCCCTACCCCCTCCACCGCAACTCGAGCGCCCTCTGCGC
>NW_006263372.1:34695-34981 GCF_000469605.1 Apis dorsata
GCTACAGGCCTTTTCAATTTCGTTCATAAATCCGTAATGGAAGAGCCATTACAAGCTCTGCCCATTCGGAATGAAGCGTGCCGCGTAACAATGCTCAGCGATAAAGGCTTTCTCTCTCTCCGGTGACCGTGCCGAACTGAAAAATTGTGAACTTTTGCCTGTTGGGTTGGCTTTGTGTACTCTCTCTTCTTCCATATTTCTGTCTTTCTTGCTCTCTCTCTCTCTATATTTTGTCAAGTTATGCGTTCTCTTTCGTTCTACTTTTTTTTTTTTTTTTTTTTTTTTT
>NW_006263372.1:35193-36187 GCF_000469605.1 Apis dorsata
GAATTTGGGTTCGAAATTGAATCGTCGATTCTTTTTATTAATACACATACATATATCAGTTTATAGTTTTCTAATGAATTTTTACTTGTTGTTGTATTTATTTGCAGTATGATTTAAATATTTGGACAGATATCTATGAAGCGAATGAAAAATAATGGAACTTTCTTTCTTAGATAATTATTCTTAAGTACAAAAAATTAGTTATTTTTTCGGATAATATTAATGTAATTTTTATTTGAAATATTAAATTTGAAAACGATATCGTGTTAAACTTTTGAATAAATCATTCGAATGTAATAAGTGACATTTAATGCCATTTCACGGCACTCCTCTTCTATGCGAGCGTTCATGTTCCTAAGTACTTTTCACTACCGGTTTACAACGAAATAGTCTCTTTAAAATAATTATCTTCTTGATTCTCAAAAATTTACAAATCATCATTCCGATATTTTAATAAATTTTACTTTGTGTTATAATTCGTGTGTATCGAAAACTTTACATATTTATATTAACTTAACTTTTTAACAATATTTAAATATTATTTTGAATCAAATAAAGAATAGGAGAGAAAAAAAATCTCAATACTGCCTCTCATATTTTTTTTAAATAATAAATCTATTTATCGTACACATTTTGCACAATCGAAAATTAAAAATTACAAAAATTTGTCTGGAAATAATAATCTCTATAATACAATACAAAAGAAAAAAAAAAATTCGAATCATGGAACACATGAAAAATAATTTTTCGTAAAAAAAATACGAAATCATGTGTCGCGTATACATTTCTATTGGTACGTCCCGAATGGTAAATTCAGCATAAATAGAAAAGTATATTGAAGAATGCATATAGTGCACGAAATAAAAATTGACCGGTGCATATGAATGCTTCTATTTTTCACGTGGTATGATTTATTAGAAAGGAATGTGGACGAGGGAATTTTTCAAATTTAATAAAAAAAAAAAAAAGAGAGAGAGAGAGAGAGAGAGAGAGA
>NW_006263372.1:36365-37404 GCF_000469605.1 Apis dorsata
ACTGTAACGCTCGATGTGGGATTATTCCGGGGATATAGATGGCGCGGCCTGATTCTCGGAAGAATGTGCAGTTTCGGGAAAAATTGATGCATTAATCATGGGTTTGTTAGATACAAAATATGTGGGAAATGTAAAACAGGTTGTTTTAACATTTAGAGTTTGATACGATTTAAATTGGCGTTTGGAAACTTGTTAAATTGTTGCTCACTGATCTGTTAATCTCTTTTCTTTGTTTTTGAAAATATTGTAAATAATATATTAAGTTTATTAATAAATAATTATTTGATTTACAAAATTTTAAATATATGCATTTTCTTGTGCAATTGAATTAAATATTTTGATTATTAAGAGATTTATATAAATATATATCACTAGCTTTATATTTTGCACATTTTTTAATTTTGTTCATTATTATAAAGATACTAGAATATTTATATAATAATAATCATTGCCTTTTAATTTTTAATTTATTCAAGTTTTTTTAGTATTATAGTAAATTTCATAATTAAATATACACATAAAATATTAATCTTTCTAACCTCAAATTTTCAGCAATGCAAATCTTTTAGCAATGAAATAATTCCAAAAACTTCCGCTGCGATTAATAATCCATGAATTTCACACACTGATCCAACTGCAATACTATCTCAAACTCGTTCTATTCTCGATAATAAACGAACATTAAACCTCATTCAATATCCATTCATATTTCTCTACACTTAACTCTACGATTAACCTGGAATATGATCACCGGAAACTTGGGAGGGCGCGCGTTCCACGGAAGCCCGCGTTTCCCCATTGGTCGGAGAAAACTTCGATAAGAATACCATGGTGAATTTGCACAAAAAATTACAGTCGCAATACCGGTTCGCCGCGAATGGTCTTTAGCGGATGGCCGGCCGTGTAGAAATTAAATAAGGCGCGACCGCAGGAAACGTAAACACCGGTGCCTAAAAATTCTTTCCTCGCGGAATAAATCGCGAAACGGGCTGGCATAAACAGGATCTCACGCCGTCGGCCGGTGTGCGCGCTCACACCC
>NW_006263372.1:37592-48269 GCF_000469605.1 Apis dorsata
GCGTGAAACGCGGAAACCAGAAAATTACGTCACACACCGGGTTGTCCTGCCACCGGCTGCTCCTCTGAATAATGCTCGCGGTATGCGGCCACTGCAGTAGCAGATGCAGTCCGTCCGCTTTGCAATTCCACCAACGACGTTTCGGTCTGTTTACACGCGTGCACATGATCCTTTGAAATTTTTTCGACAGATCGTTGTACTTTTTCCGTTTTAATTAATTACCTCGGCATATTTTTTTTTTTTTGAAATTAAATTTTTAGTGTTCTGTTAATGTATCTATTATTATAAGGAAATAAAAAAAGAATTTGTAAATTCGTCAAACATGCATGTATTCTCAATTGGAACAAAGTTAATATTCTTGAAAACGAGAATTTTCACATTCGAATCATGAGCAAGTCGGTTACAACACAATGTGAGCTATTTTCTCTTTTATATAATTATATCTTCGAGAAATTTTGCAATTTTTCCACTCTCTACAATTTTTTTTTTTTTTTTCATAAATTTTCACCTCATTGTAAAAGCGAAAAAGTATATTATATATAAGATAAAGTATAAACGAATTTTTTTTCTAGTAGAATTAACCTCTTTTTTTGCACGGTCCCGTTGGCATGTTGAAATCGGAAATAAAGCCGGGCGCTTCAGCGACGCGCGTGCCATCTATACGTTAACGCTGATTAACTGCGTGAAACACGCTCGAATTGCTTAATTTACACGTTCGTTTTGTCTCCTTTTTATATTCGTGCGCTGACTATTGACCGTTCCCTGTACAAACAATGCATCGTACACCGTTCTCTCTGTCTTCCTCCAACTATATATAGGAGGCGCCTCTCATCGTCGAATGGAAGCGGCGAACGCAGCGTGCTGTGATTTATTAACAGCCGCGCAATTGTTCCCAAATCGCTTTAATAATTCAGCTGTTGATTAAACGGGCCGGGTTCATTTTTACGCGTGATTTATTTCGCTACAAACTACTGTACGTCGCTCCTGATCGAACGAATTCTCTATTGACAATTAATTCCAGCGTAACCCGAATCGTTGACACGTGCAAAATTAAAAAAAAAAATAAAAAATAAAAAAATAAAAAATGAGAATGAGAGAGAAAGAAGGAAAGAGGGAAATAGAGATAAATGAATAGATGTGAAAAATTGAAAATATCGTATATTCCTCCCCTTCGAATGGAGGCGATGCTTTCGAAAATACGATTATTATCCTGTATATATATATTATAATTTATATAATATCTTTCAAAAGTATATGAACACTCGTTTATATTTTGATCGTAGTTAAAATGAATTTATTAATAATTTTTTAATTAATTTTTTTATCATTACTATAAATAATTGAATATTATATCAACATTGTTGCCAAATTTATTCGTTTGAATATATCATTAATAATATATGACAAATGACAAATAGTATAGAATTAATTTTTTATTAATTTAATTAACGTGTTCCAATACTTATGAGCGACAGTTGTATATATATGGTGATAAATATTGTTTGATATTCTTAGCAGATTTGTTCAAGTATCTCGAATAAAGATATGCATGGAGAATGAAAATAAAAATAAAGGTGTAATATCAGCTAAGAAAAGCATACTGTTTACGAACGGATATTCGTATACTCACCACTTTGAGTTTCGCTTGGATCTCGCGAAGTTTTCGCCTAGCAAGCACTTGTATGTGCGAAGAGACCTGCTTTCGCGTTCTCGTCTTGCCTGTTCTCAGTTTGATATAACGGGCAATCAGCTCGTTCCGACCTGGAACAGGGAAAGATACTTTGTTGAATAAATCAATCCTTGATTAACTGATTCATTCATAATACAAAATTTTATAAATAAAATTATAAATACACATATTTAATTTTACAATTTATTTTTACAAAGAATATTTATTATTAGGAAAAATTATGATTTTATTATATTATTTATTTTATTAAAAATTCTCTATTTTAAAATATGCATATACTTTTTTCGTCGATCAAAAGATTACGTATGTAATATAATTTCCTCTTTTTTTTTTTTTATCTAATTTATAATCACTTATGTACGTTGTAAGATATCTTCGTTATAATTTATTTTTAAACTCCATCATACACGAATTTAAAGAACCATAGTTGAAAAAATAATTTTTATTAAAGTTTCGGAAAATAATTCAGATATTGCACATATTTCGAGATACGTAAATTTAAAAAAAAAAAAAAAAAAAAAAAAAAAAAAAGATTTATTAAGATCGACTAAAAAGATTCTTCGTTCAAGACGTAACACTTGCAACAACGAAAGTGAAAGACCAGACGTTGAAAACGTTGGTGAGTTTTCGCAGGCTCCGATGACTAAATAATCTGCACCATTTCAAGGTCTTGCTCTTCATTTTCGTAACGGTGCACGTGCTTCGCCCAAAATGTCCTAATAAATCTACACGGGTGTGTATCAAAGCAAACGCGGAGCGTAAAGTAGCGAAACATCTTCTATGGACAATAATCGAGGTATGGGGGAATTTCAACATCCTCTAATAAAGTCTTTCTTGCTTGACAGGGAACAGATACGCTGTCAGGTATAACAAATAAACTCTCGATACATGTGGAAATTGACCTCGAATGTTTCTTTAAATTTGAACTGAAAAAATTGCTTTACGATGAATCTGATGAATCAGATGTCTTTGAATATTTTAAATATATATATATATTACAATTGATCTTTATTAGAAAAGATATTAATAAATAAAAATTTCGTAAAGGATTAAAATTTATTATTTTCAAATTAATTATTAAGTTAAAAACAAACGAAAGTTCAAAAGAGACAAAAGAGAATACTTATTTTACAATAATTCAATGAGAGCGATTCTTTCACAAAATCTCGGCAACGAATCGAAATCATCGTACAAAAGGTGCACACGGGGGAGAAATTGTTTAATCACAGATTCGCGAACTGAAATCGTATTTTTTTCGCACGGCTCAATAAACCATGATAACATTATTGTACATTTCGAGAATGCGAAGAGGGAAAAAAAGCGCCACTCGATTCAATCGGTTTCGATTTCCATTATGAAAAATAGTGGAAAAAAACAAAAGAAAAAAAGAGAAAAGAAGAACGATCAACGCTGGCGCGATTCAATAAAAAAAAAAAGAAAGAAAAAAAAAAAAAAAAAAAAAAAAAAAAAAAAAAAAAAGAGGAAAAATCGGTCGAACGTGCAAATAAAACGTCCGCTCATTGTCGACCCTTCCGTGTTTTCATCGGCCCTCGAAATCTGAATGCATCCCACACTCGAATTAATTCGAGTTCACAGTGCGTTTCATCCTCTTGAAATTCAACTGGATCAAGCTAGTTATTTTACAATAAAATTTTTTTCTTTCACTGATTCGTTCGTTTTTTCTTTGTATCAGACTGTTCTACGTAGCATACAAATCGAATCTCGAAGAAAGAATTGAAATTAATATCAATATAAATTATCATTATATTATTTGTTTCATTTAAGATAAAAATTTGCAAAAAAGAAAAAAAAAATAGGAAAAAAAATAAATAAATAAATCTACCTGCTTGATCAAACATTTCGTGTCCATTTACGAAGGGAAGAACATCCCATAAAGTTTCTTGCGAGTCGAAAGCTTTCGAAACGGTTGGACGATTGAAAAATGTCCGGGACCGATGCAATCTCAACGGGACAATCCGGCGGGAAATGACAAGCGATATTCGATCGTGAATGTAATCTAAGAGGTAGGAACAAAAATGAACGAACGAAAGAGATGAGAATAGGAAGAGAGGGGTTGGTACGGGTTGAGCGATGAATTGATTTCCAGCCGATTGAATCGAGTAAATGGCATAGCATGTGTGGCACCTTATCGTTGCTTAGATTTCACAGCCGTTAAGACTTTACGGCCGCGCCTGTAAAACCGGCGCCAGACGACATCAAACGTGTCGTAATTGAAATAACGTTTACTGTGTTGTAACCAGAACTATGCCACTTCGATGCACGATTGTTTGAAAAAAATCCTCGTTGTTTTGTCTGTGATTCTATAAAATCGAAAGAGCGAGAGTGTTGGTTGAACGAGATCATTTCCAATTTATTTTGCTTGCAATTTATATTTATTTATTTTATCATGGTTCAGTGTAATGACGTACACCTCTCTCGTCAAACATATATTATTTACTATTCGGCACTGTTCGGCAATAATCGTGATCATATTCGAAGATGGCCACCAATTGGCTAACATTATTTAACTGCGCATGCGTAAATACTAAGAATAAAGAAAATGCAATTTGAGAATATTTAACCTATAATTAATCTAATATTTGTCTTGAAAAAAATAATCGCATTCATAAGAATAACAAAAAATTTACAATAATCATAAAGCAATATCTATTTAAAAATTTATCTAAATTATTTATGTAGAATACTTTTATCGAACTTCTCTATCCCACGCACGATTGAAAATTATAAAAATATTTTTACACGCTATATTTCGATAGTGCAATTTTAAATCATTTATTATACAATTTAAAATCAGATTTCATCATTTTAAAACTTATAATCCTTTACAGAAGTAATTGTTGCGAAGAAACTTATAATCTCTGAATTTCCTCGAATCGAAATCTACAATCTTTCAAAGCATATAACTCTTCGCACTCTGAAAATTTGCCAAGATTCTTTCCTTTCATTGGCGATAAACACGCGGTAAATTCGAACATCCTCGAAGACGTTTCGGACAGAGGAAGGTTGGTGATGCTTCTTAGCAAAGGAGACGAAGAGAAAGCGGACAATGCGAGAGGGGGATAACGGGAGGGTGGCGTGGCGAAGGAGGAAGCAGAAGGGGAAGGTTACGGAGAACTCTGAAGCATCGGGAGGAAAATATTCGAGATTCCAGGCGAACCGCGTGATGACTCAATTTCGCAAAGACCGTTAAATGGCCCGCTATGAACCACGCGCGCCGCTACTGGTCGCGTTCCTTCTCTGTTTTTGAAGGCCGAACATTCTTCGAACGGGGGTTGGTCACGTCGGTTTGAATCTGCGTGGAAAATGCCGTTACAAAGAAGCTATTCTTGGTTCATTTGTTTTTTCCAATAGAATTGTTGCGTTCAAACGAAAGTTTCTATCGTCATTTCGAGATTTTACTATTTTTAAATTGAAATTATGACGTGGAAATTGTTTCAAGTCCGTAAATTGGCTCAAATAAGTAAGATGTTGGATTAAAAAATTATATTTATAAAAGTTACATTATCGTTTTAAAATATTATTATAAAATGTCACTATTTTGATTATTTTCGTATCGAAAAAGAATTGCAGTTAAGAGGTTAGAAAATATTCCAATATTTGTTTCATCCTCTTTTACCTTTTTCTAAAACTTCTAAAGAAGTCAATTTACGTTTCTTGCATGAATTTGATTACTTTTGCATTTATACAGATAATAAATATATTTTTTGCCAATTCATTATATTCTATAAAACTGATAATATAAAAAATTAAAATATTTCTTTAAATAACGAAGAACGAGTATATTCAAACAAAAATTAGTTCAAAGAAAATTTAATATAAAAATCAATATCTTTCTAGAAAATCTATCGACAAGGATCGGATCGAAGATCGATTTCAGAACGTGGGCGAGATCAACAAGATAACGTTCAATAGACTGCCCATGAACGGTCCTAGTAGGGAAAGTTACGATTCAGGAGAGAAAGAGAAGAGAACAGAGAGAGATGGATGCACGCCGCGACCAGCAATCAACGTAAATCACTTGGCTGATGCTCAATTTAACAAGAAGGGCCATTATGATCGCGAACTAGAAGTAACGAGCACAGAGAGAAGCGCTATCTCTGTTGTTCCTCGGTCACCCTATCGGTAATTCTCGCAGAAATCCATCGGAAGCGATGCGCAAAGTACTTATGGTTTATCGCAAGAAAACTCGCTTAGGCTACGTAATATGTTTCTAGAAAAGATTTGAAAGGAGAAATCATTGAAGGAATGAAAAAAAATTTCAATTCGATGTGAACATTGAAACGAATAAGTAAATAAAAGGAATATTTGTTTGAAAGGATAATTGATTTGAGGTTAGGTGCTTATTGTATACATTAAGCGTATAATTTCTCGATCTGTTAATTTTTCAGCAAATAAATATTCATAAAATCCGAATTTTTTGTTTTCCCATTGAAATATAATAACGTTTGAAACTTGATATCCAAGTTATAAATTAAATACGAATTTAATTGCAAAAGAGGATGAATGTATACGAAAGATGTGGATAAAAAGCGAATGAAACAACTTCGAATCGAGAGAAATGGGATTTTACTTATTCTGTTCTCCACCAACGCATCGGCGAAGATAGTCCTCGGTCGTATGTCTTGCAACGACTATGGTGTTAAGTGCATTAAATTCTCGAGAACAATCACAAGAACGCATCTTCGCGAAAAGGAGGTGGTATACACCTACGTAGATCGTCTGGTAACGACACGTGGACAAATTGAAACGAACGGCAACGAGTCTCGTAAGAATAGTGATTATAAATTATCGAAATGGTTAATGTCTATATAATATATATATAAAAGAAATTTAAAAGAGAAGACGAATCCTGTTAATTTATTTAAATTAATTCTATCTTACAGTAATGCAATATACATTATTACGCCAGAAAATTCAATAATCATTTTGACTCACCATTATGAACCATCATAACCTAGCTTATTTATCACGTATCTCGTTAGTTGCATTTCCAATCGATATTCACAATTTCTAACTCACTCAAATATATCTCCTCGATAATTTCTCTTCAATAATACAAATCAAGTAAGGAAAAATTTACGAAATATTTTTTATTTATCACGACGAAGAACGTGGAACGAAGAAAAGAACGAACAATCTAGACGGACTAGATTTGCACTACTGCCGCCCTCTAGCCTCAAACATGTTGAACGACATCCAGAATTCCGTTATCCTTCGGCGACCGTCGGCCAGGCAAAACATTAACGCTCGAACGCTAATTAGTTTGACGGAGTAATAAGTAGGTCGAGGGCATGCTTAAAGAGATAATTAATTAGTAAGGCAAGGCTCAACAACGAGAATTCTTGGCAATCCACTTTCAATTAACCACCTCTCTCGAAGAGAACCGCCAAGTGCATAGCCACGTACGTTTGTTGGGAGTCTCTGGTTAAAGGCACACGGATCAACGATCTTGGTGCTTGGCCTTCCGTTGACGGAAGGGATCGCTTTTGACATGTCGAGGATCCAAACCGTTGCAATGGTCCTCCGGGCTATTCCGGACTTCACCGCCGAGTACCGTCGTTTAATCGATGCTCTGCAAACAGTGGGCTCTATGCTTCTCTCCTCCAATCGGCGAAGTGCGTTTAAGCTCGTTTAGTCAATTAGTAATCGTCGAGCAATTCGATCGAGTCGAGGGATACTCGAAAACCGGCCTTTAAGCTCTTTTCACACTGCCCATTCCGCGGACATCAAAGATTTTTTCCTTGCGCCTCGAATTGGATTTCGAGATTAATTCGAACGGATATCGCAGAATAATCGTATATGATTGAGTTATGTGTGATACGATAAGCGTTCGAAGAATATGAAAAGTATCGATTAATTTCAAATTTTTCAGGACAGTTATACGTAATATCAAGGGATATCAAAACGAAAGCGAATTCGAACACTTGGAGAGTGAGTCGTCAAGCAGTTGATCGGGTATATAAGATCCATTCGGCGAAGAAATACCATGCCACTAACACAAAGCGTCAAAAACCTTTGATACACACCAAAAGCTGCATATCACCCATCTTCCCTCCCTCTCCACCACTTTGATGGGCGTGTATACTCGTCTCAACGAAAAGACGATAGGGAGAGACGATGGGGAGATAGAAGTCGATAAGTGTCCTTGCGCCAGAAGGAGGATCCTCTCGCATCTTGACACGGTGACCCCCACCCTATTCGAGCCACGCAAACCCCCTATACCTAACCTACCCAACCCCGACTCTTCTCTTCTTCTTATCATCCCTGCGCGCCATTCCATCCATCTTCCTTTCTTTCCATTTTCTTCGCTGCTATGTTACCACCACTACCACCACTTCTCCACAACTACTCCTCGCGCCACACGCACACACATACACTATCGGCCAAGGATCATCGTCTCAACGTTTCCACACCACTATACATACACCTATATACACCCTGTACCAGCAGAGAGAGAGAGAGAGAGAGGGAGACAGAGAGCAGAGGATTCACCGTCATGGCACACCATACCAGAACCCCCGTTCTAGCTCCCTTTCCGGGACCCCATCCCCGTCCCCCAAAACCCGCGCGCCTCCACCTCGTGCTCTGTTCACTAATTGCACATTCTTCGCATAGTTTCGCCTCCCTCCGCCCCTGCCAACCCCCATCCACCCCAAGGACGGACGGCNAGGGACGTGGAAAAAGAGAGGTCTGGAGGAGGTGGAATGATAGTTGACATTTTTTTGAGCTGCTTGAAAATATTTAAGATATTTTATAAATGATGGAAATTTTGAATCGAGTCGAAATTTTCACTTTTTTTTTTTTTTTTCCAAGAAATTTTTTTCCCGATCTAATTTTTTTCTTTATCTTCATGGGAAGAAGGAGGTGATCTTTCGATCATGTTTAAGAACACCAAGATTCTAACGATAGTTGACATTTTTTTGAATTGATTGATAATATATCTTAAATATTATATAATCTGTTTCTCGTAATAGAAATTTTGAATTAATTTCACTTTTTCCTTGCAAGAAATTTTTTTGGAATAAAAATTCCAATTTAACTTTCCTCTAAATTCGAAACGTTTACGTTTATATGAAAGATAAAAAAGAGGTCACGATTTTCGTGCGATCTTTCGAGAATACGTCTATGAAAAAAATAAGAAAGTCTAGATAATAGAAATAACAATCGATATTTTTTAAGCTTGTTAAAAATATTTAAAATATTTTAGGTGAATAAAAATTTCGAAAATCGAGTCGAAATTAATATATTACCCGATATCCCGCAATAATAATATATATTCCATTAAATTTTTTTTGGAATAAAATTCTAATCTAACCTCTCCTTCCTCAACTCGATCACTTCAAATATTTGCGAAAATAAAAAGCGCGAGAACGGAAAAATTGTACAGATTGTAAAGATTTGAAATAATTATCGCGTTGGAAAATTTTTCCACGTCGGATAATTAAATTCCTCCTTCCAACAATTATTCCTCTAGCTCTATCTCTCTAATACGACGATTATCGGAATCGAAGATCTCGAGCTATAGACATTCCCCCCTCCCTTCTCTCCTCCCCTTGGAAAAGGGGTCAGAGGGGCGACACGTGTGTATTGGGGGGGGACAGGGAATCGGTGTGCGAAGTTTTACGGGGTTGTGTACGTGAGAAAAGCGTACGCGCTTGTGCAGCCTTCGACGACAAGCGAAACGTGTCTGTCCTCGCGTCAGCAAGCTTTACCGAGAGAAAATTTATTTTCTGGTTACAGCCACAACTTATCCAGACGCCTTTTACCTTCCACCGCCGACCCTCCATTCAATTTCTAATCGTCCGCGGGACGGAACCACCCCTAAAATTTGCCGTGTGTTTTCGCGTATTAAACCCGTGATGGTATGCAATAAAAAATTTCTTGCAAGGAAAAAGTGAAATTAATTCAAAATTTCTATTACGAAAAACGGATTATTACGATGTTATGATGTTTTGCGACGTTGAAATTTTCCTTTTTGGTTTCCTCTCGATTACTTATTTTAATACGATAATTAACAGTAATCAAAATTTTCTTTTTAAGTAATCTAATATTTATTTATTTATTTATTTATTTTTATGATATTTATCAGAATAAAAAGGAAAAGGTGAAAGTTTGTGAAGAATATTTCAATAAAATTAAGTGAAAACTTGGTGATGATTCTTATTATACTCAATCTTTAATATCTTTCACTTTCAGAAAGGGATAAATATAATTCTACAATCCACTAGAAATTTATAGGAAAAAAAAAAAAAAAAGATGAAATTTAAAGATCCTTAAACAAGCGTAATTATAAAAATACAAATTTGAATGAATTTAAATACAAGCGCACGCTTCACAAAAACAAAAAAAAAACTCCAATTTCCACGATTTTCATTTTTAACAGAATATTTTAAGGAATAGAATATTTAACCGCGAATTATCAATTCATCGAATTCGAAGCCAAGAAAAGAGGAAGGGGGAGGGGAAAAAAAGGAAAATGCGATACGAATTGACCGCAAATAAATCAAATTATCAATCCATTAATTTTATAAACGACGAAGGAGAGGAAAAATTCGATGAAACAAAAACGCGGCGCACGGAAGAACGGGAAGATACGCGAGATACGCGATTATTTAACATTTAATCAAGCATAATGTACCACTCTCGACACGGTTGGTTCGCGTTTCGTTTAAATAGGGAACAGCATTTAAATAAAATGTTTGCAAATAAATTCGGGCCGCGCACGATAACACGCGGTGGCCGATATAAACTGTGCCTCTTTATGGGCCACGGTATATATTTCCCCCTTGTTCCGCCGCGTAATTTTCGTGATGTACACGGGGACGATTTTATTCGATTGCGGTGATTTTATGGAGGAGGATGCAGCAGGAAACGAGATTCGCCCGCGGGAACTTTTGAAAACGTGTTTTTTCGCTCCGTCCCGTGCTCGTTCATTTCTCTCTCTTTTTTTCTTTTTTTTTTTTTTT
>NW_006263372.1:48519-53153 GCF_000469605.1 Apis dorsata
CCCCTTTGCACGGTTCGAATGAAAGAATGCGGCTCATGCATATATTGGAAAATAATTTAAATTATTCGTGAAATTGATTTTTCACGGAGGGCGAGTATGTACAAATTATGGAATTTTCGAATTGTTATTATTGTTATTTTATTTTTCATGAACTAACACTTTATCATCCTCCGAATCGATTCAAATATATATATATATAGAATATAATGAAAATCAGAAATTCGATCTCTGGATGATCTCCTCGTAAATTCATTAAAATAAAATCATGTTATATCATCTGAATAATTTACGTATTCACAAATAAAATTCTTTTATATATTTTCTTCTTTTATCTTCTTTCTTTAAAAATATCGAAATTTCTTGAGAAATAATCTCTTTTCTTTATTCTGTTATTATTCTCAATTAAATAGTTATAAAATCCTTAATAGTTATTTCATCTGGTAATCTAACCTCCAAATAAAATTATATCAGAATATTTTCAAATCAAGAACAAAATTCTCTAAAAAATTCCCTAAACTTAAGAATATCAAAATTTATTAAGAAACGATCTCTTTTATTTGCGAATATTTTTTCAATTCATATAAAAACAGACAATCGAATAGATACCTAAACTTTAAACTTACAATCACAACATTTAAATACTTCAACATCCTCGATTGAAAATAAAATTCCCTAGACTCATCTTTCTCTTCTATGAAAACAACATCATCAATCAAATAATATCGAATAGATAACCTAACCTCAAAAAAATCTATATCATATTAAATCATATATCATTGTATCAAGCAATTAAATTAAAAGAATCGAATCTCTTTTATTCTTCGAAACTCCTAACATACTTTTTCAATTCATATATATATAAAAACAAACAATTACATCGAATAATGAATAGATAACTTAATCTCAAAAAAAAAAATCTATATCACATTAAATCACATATCATTGCTTCTAACATACTTTTCAAACTCCTAATACATACTTTTTCAATCCATATATAAAAAGAAAAACAAACAATTACATCGAATAAATAGATAACCTAACCTCAAAAAAAAATCTATATCACATTAAATCATATATCATTGCATATCAAGCAATTAAATTCTTCAATTAAAAAAATCGAATCTCTTTTATTCTTCGAAACTCCTAACATACTTTTTCAATCCATATATAAAAAGAAAAACAAACAATTACATCGAATAAATAGATAACCTAACCTCCGAAACAAACAAATATTCCTATGATCGCAACATGTCAATACTTCATATATCCTCGATTAAAAATTCCTTAAACTCAAAATTTAAAAATTTCCAGAGAAACAACCTCTTCCAAGGATGTACTTACCTACCCTCATCTACCCTTTTCGAGGTTGGTTTCCGTTTCCAAAACCCGCGTGGATACTCGCGATCGAGGTAGACGGCCCGTAAAAGGTGATCGTAAAATGAAAAGGGATTAAAGGCAAGGTTTCACGGTGAGAAGGGTGGTCGAGGTGGTGAGGGAGGTTAAAGGAAGGGCGAAAACCAAGGAGTGTATATCCCTGGATTTACGAGCACGATAAACGGGATTATACGCCTTCCGTAAACCTTGAAACGATCTTTCGAGTAAGCGCATAGTTTGCGTAAGACTGCCATTTCTCTCCATCCCCATGGAGAGAATCCAATCCCGTATCGCCTTTGATTTCATTTCTGACGTTTCATTCGCACTCGCCCTGTCTATCAATGTTTGATTTTATTTCGATTATTAATTTTTTGAATTATTGTCATTCACTAGCTGTTGTTTGATCATTGTTGAATTGTTATGGATATGCAAATTATTTTTACGTTTAAATTTCTTATAAAATCATCTATTGATAAGTTTCTTATTCTCAAGCTTCTTTATTTTCTGTAATTTGATTTGGAAAGATATTGAAGAGAAGTGAAAATTGTGGATGAATAAAATTTTGTAATTCAAATAAATAATGTATCCTTTTACAATATAAAATCTTGATTGGAAACTTTTAAAAGAAATTGTAAAAAATTCAAGAGTTTTTAAATTCTGACTTTTGTCATACATTTTTACTATTACTGTTAGAAATTAATAAAATTTATTATTTTCAAAAAAAGGGATTAATTACTCTTATTATGATTATAAATAACCTCTCGTGCAAAGAACTTATTTATAGGGCAACTTTCATTTTCAGAAATGCTTTGTAGATAGAAGTAAGAAGTCAGACATTACGTTAAATTAGTTGCAAGAGTGTTAGAAGTATGTCTGGATTCTTAAAGTACGAGCTGCGATTCTTGCTACTTGGAAACTTTTGAATAACTTTGGAACTTAGAAATCCTCAAACTTCACAAGTTTTGGTAAAGTTCGATGAAATTTCAAACGACTACAAATCTATTCCCAAAAAATTACAATTTCTTTCATAAATAATTTATTACCAATATACAGAATTAATGTCCAATCATTCCAATTTGTTAATTAATCTTTTAATACTACTTTGTATATTTATGATATTCAAATATAATTATTAGATTGCAATGAACTAAAAATATTCTTCAAACAATTGTACTTTACACATTCTGTAGATTTCTATGCATTAAAATTTTGTACAAATATGTAAATATCTACAATTTAACAATAATTGTTTTCTAATAATGATTTGTAATATATTTTAATTATAAATCATCTAATAATAAAATTATTGATTTTAAATATATTCTTAAATGTTACACTAAATAGTCAAAATTAAAACATTATTACAAAAAAAATATATATATTATATATATTTTTATCTGAATAGAAATTAGTATTAATTTTGCCAAAATTATCTCTAGTTTTCTAAGTACATTTCTAATCAAAAATAATAAAAATAAAAAATCTGAAACATTCAATTTAACTTGTTATTAATTAATTAATTACTTTTTTTTTAATTATCCATAACATACATCTATCACAGATAAATGTCATATATAAATATTAAAGAATTTTTTTCCCTTCAATAACCGTATGCACAAAGTGGAACGAAATGAAACAACTACTAAAAGCTTTAAGCGGCTCGAAAAGACAGAAAACGTCTTTGCCGTGTCGTTTCTTTCGGCCAACTTCCTGCGGAATACAGACACAAAGAAGGAGGATGCTACGTGAAGTCAAGAAAGCGGCCAGGTATTTTAATTAGCGCAACTACGTTGTTTCATATTTGTACAAGCTGAAGCAGGCAGCTTTGCCGTATTACTGCTTTCCACGAGGTAATGAATATTAATTCGTGCCAGTTCAACATCCCCTTATATCCAGAAACCGTCGGACATTGGTGTATCTCCTTTCAAACAGCTTTTCTTTTCCCGCTTCTTGAATTTTTTTCTAATTTTCTTTCATATGCTTTAATTTAGATTATTATTTTGCAATTCATAACCTCTTTGGTTATTGTTTGTTTTAAAAAACATATTGGAACTGGATCTGAAACTGTGACTGGAAATCTAACCTAATTTAACTAATTGGCAGGTTTTTGTAATATTTAATATATATAATTTTGTAATATATATAATAATAATAATATTTTTAATATATAATGTAAAAATTAAAATGTTTACATTTGTTTTACACATTTTTAAAGAATAGAAGAAACACAATTATTGTTTTTATTCTTTTTTGATATATGATAATTAATATAATTTAAACTAAACTTGAAGAATTAAATTATAATTGGTAAATCATATATATAGATTCAAAATGTAGAATTTTTAAGAAAATCTTCATAAACTCAAATTTTAATTAGAAATTATAAAAATCATCTTCAAATATCATTCATTCAAAATTTTCTAATTATATTATAACCTCAAATTTTAATCAAAATTTATATAAATAATTTTCAGATATTTATCATTCAATTTAAAATAAAATATAGTATAAAATATCTAAAAAATTTCTAAACAAGTCTAAAATTTAGCAATAGAAGAATAAAATCATAAAACTTTCATAATCTAAACTTTTAAGTATAAATCACAAAGAATGATTTTCAAATATTTACCAAATACTGCCAATTCAAAATTTTCTTATAGTATAAAAATGAAATATCCAAATATAAAATATAAATAAAATTTTCTTAAACTCGTAGATCTAAAATTTAATACAATAAAAACTTTTAACCTCATAACCTCAACACTTAATTACAAGTCACAAAGAATATTAATCACATATTTACTAAATATTTTCAATTTTCTTGCAATACAGTGTAAAAACGAAATAAATAAATACGAATAAAATTTCTAAGCAATCTCTAAACTCACAGATCTAAACTTTAATTGTAACGAAAACTTTTATAACCTCAACACTTAATTACAACTCACAATATTCATCAGATATTTATTAAATATTTCTTGCAATTTTCTTACAATACAATATATAAACGACAATACAATAAAAACGAAACATCTAAATATAAAATACGAATAAAATTTCTAAACAATCAATAAACTCACGTCAATACTTCGTAAGACGCGTCACGGTACTATACTATATATTAGCGAATCGCCGAAGGAGATTTTACCCAACGGATGTCGGTGTACTCGGATTGGCCAGAGAGCAAAACGACGAAAGTGGCGGGCGAAATGTTAGAACGCGACGCTGCGTTCGGTAGCGTCGGACACAACGACGTTGGA
>NW_006263372.1:53388-55498 GCF_000469605.1 Apis dorsata
CGCCTTCTCCACGGGGAGCTATTATACGCTCGAGTTTAATTAAACTCCGCGAGATGTCAAAGGACTCGGCCATGCTGGCAAGACGGACAATGCGGACGCAGATTATTACATCCCTCGTCGCCGTGTCTTCTTATCCTTCTCTATGTGTATGTGTGCGTATATGTATGTGTTCCTTTTCTGTCTATATTCTTCTCTATTCAATGTGTGTGTATGCGTGCATTTGTCGTTTCTGACGTAAAATATCTGCATTTTCTTACGGATATTACCGTCAACGTAATTTTGCAATTTGTCAATTGGAATTCAATTTTTGATTAACAATTTGCAATAGTTTAATTTTTATTTTTTTCATTGATTTAATTCATTTAAATAAATTTATAAATTTGTTCGTTTCTTTTTTTGTAAATTTTTCTTGGTTTTTTAAGCGCAAGTGGATTTTATTGAAATATGAAGTTATCTTATTCTCTACGTAATTTTTTTAAAATAATTTCTAAATCTATGATTTTCTTTATGCTTTTCCAAATAATTTTTTAATCCAAATTTCATCACATTTATTTTTCTTTTTATTTATGAAAAAATTAAAATAAAAATTTTATTAGAATTTTCTACATTTTCACATAATTTTTTTCTTTTACTGAGAAATTAATAAAAGATCTTCTACTAATTAATTTAAAAACTGCATTGAATTCAGATCTACGTTGTATTCAAAATTATTTAATCTGGAATGGGGTAATATGTTTAGGTATTTGTAGTATACCACTGGGATGATATTACTGTGTTTGTAGTTGGCGGAAGTTTAGATGAAAGTTGAGGATTTCTTGGAGAAATGATTTTGATGCTTTAGTTGAATTGCCGGGGCAGCGGTTTTAATTATACGAAAGTAGGTCGTGGAAGTTTTAAGAATCTAGCAGTTAGCCTGACGGAAAACATGTTTGAAGTGAAAAGTGAGAGGTTTGAATGAAATAAATGTAATAAATTAGAAAATTATATTAAGAGAAAAAATTTTTTGTTAGATTACTTGTTACATCTCTACTGCCAATTATAAATTTTGATTTAATGACAAAATAAAATAGAGAGGAATTCATTTTTTTACGTTCCAAATAATTTTATCATAGAATTATGTAACTTTGAAATATTTCATGAAATATTAATCCTTTGATATTATATCATAATATTTATTATTTAAAAAAAAGAAAAATACAAAATATAAATCGCACCTTGCAATTTATCATCAATATAAAAAAAGAATACAAAAACACGACTTAACCTCAACCATTAAAAACATTTTTAATTTCAATTATATTATTAAGAAACTTCACAATCGTAAAAAATATATCTTACATATTTTCTATTTAAAATTATTCAAATTAACGAAAAATTATTTATCAATATAATAGAAATCTCTAATAAATATAGTCGACATAACCTCAATCATCCACTTAAAATAGTCAACATAACCTCAACCATCCACTTAAAATATTCTCAATTTCCACACGACTGATAACAATACTAACAACATAACTAAAAAACTTGTACAATAATAGGAAAGGTGTCTCGTATCATTTCTATTCAAAGCCATTCAAACCGGTCAAAGATCGTTCTTCAAGATCCCCGACAAGGACCCTAAATCCTCCACTGCCCGTGTTACGAATCTCTCGAAGCGACAGTTTCATCTTTTTGCGACTTGTTTCGCGTCTTTTCAACCTTAACACCGCGACCGATTCCCCAAGAGGAGAATTCACCGTGCCGTGTCAATGCCCATAATTTCACGCTTCAACGACGTCTCGGCATCGGATTATTGGATCGGATATCAAGGAAGGAAGAGAGAAGAGTGGTACACCCGATGGATCGTTGTCCTCCACCAAAAAGAGTCGAGTGGATGTCCTTACAACAGGACGAAGACCCTTGGGGGACCGGGAATCGCCTCGGAAAAGATGAAAGACCGATCGAAATTGCTAGCTGAACACTGCTGCTTCCGGATCTTTTTAAGTCTCGAAATTCTTCCTCTCGTCGTTTTTGCACTGTCTTTTATCTCTATCTATTTTATTAGAGTTTCGAATTAAAATTTGTTCATGGTGATATCGATTTTTAATAGATTTTTTTTTTTTTTTTT
>NW_006263372.1:55753-62907 GCF_000469605.1 Apis dorsata
CGCGAATATCGTTATGCATCATACGTTAATCCTTTTGATATTATTAGGACAATTTTTACTTGATATCATTTGATTTCACTTGAAACATCTTAACGAATAAATTGAAAGATAATTACGTCCAAAGGTTCGAGTGGAATACTCTACGTTTGCATTTGCTTGTGTATTTGCAATTGGCGACTGAAAGTTCGGTCAACGAATGCATGGTTCTCCGTCTAATGAATACTTGTGGTGGCCGGAGAATAAATTTTAGAATAGTATTAACTTTTAACTAGTTTCGTTCGTATTTTGTATTTTCGCGCAGTCTACCAGTTTTAATTGAATTTATCGTACGAATATTATTAAATAAATTAAATCTAAACACAATATAAATTGTCACTATCTAAAACTAGTTCAAAAAATTTCTAACCTTTAAAATTCAAAAAGAGATTAACACTTAATTTCTAATTTACAATTTATTTGATTTTCATAAAAGTTTAATTTATTAAAGAATCACTTCAATTTCTGACCATTCTAATGCTTCTTTAGTCGTTAATCAGGTAAATAAACACGTTCATACGTAAACATTTTTACGACGATGAGTTAACCATACATGGAATATGGTTTAAAACAAAATCTCCGATATAACAGAGTCCACCTACATTCTGTTGCGTTGCATTTCCAAGACGGAGAAGACACAACGAAGGGAGTGGAAAAGGAATAGAGGAGTAAGACAGAGACGGGACAGACAACCACAAATGTGGTATGGAACAAGGTTGTATAGAGGGTGGAGAGAAGGTAGTGTCCAGTTATTGACCGGCGGAAGGAGAGTGTCTCAGCCGACTACGACGCTTTCCCCCGCAATTCTGAAACCATTCTGATCCACGAGCCAGACAAATACTTATGCAAACCCCGAAAGATAATCCTTGTTCACGATAAGTGTTAATTAGATATTCGAAATCGAAAATATATTTTCTAGCTTTCTTTTTTCATGATTATCACTGTTCATTCATCCTTACTTATTTTTATTTATTCTTATTTTGATCAATTGTTCCATATATTCTTTTAAAATTTATATCACGAGTACAAAAATTTTAACAGAATGAAGAAAAGAATTTCCAGAATGTATTCATATACGTATAAGTATATTCTTATAAATGCCTTATAGTAATATAATATAGAATTATTATTTTAAATAGAGACCTAACCTTAAAGTCGATTGCATCCGATTATTATTATTATCCAATTTATTCTGAAGTTATATTACCGTTAATACTTATATCCCAAATCAAATGCTTTTCGCGATCTCGCCCGAAGTTGCCCGAAGTTGCCCGAAGTTGCCCGAATTTTTCCGATCTTTCCCGAAGTTAAGTCTTAACCTTGAGAAGCGATTCGAGAGAAGAAATAATCTTACACAGTCTTTACGATCACACTAAAATCAAATATATATAAAAATTCTTCATCATTCTCATGCCTGTTGCATCTCTAATCCCTTCCCAATCTCTGTATGCAAGAAATTTCGAACACCCAGTACATGCACATGCACAGAAACACGCGAGAATACATCCTGCCGGTTATCTGATCGTTGGTAACACGTAGGTTAACGTCTGTTGGAAACACGTTCGCCTGGCAAAGCTCACGAGAACGTCGTGCGCCAAAGTACATACGCATATGCAATGGTTTATGGGTCATACGGTTGATCCACTCGGCAAAGTCGTGGTATAGTTGTCTATGAATCATATTCAGAAGAGAATCGGTTTCTCCCGCGTATATTCCTGCCGGCACGTATTCGTTTCTGAATGGTCATCAACCGAGGTCCTTTGTGTCACAGGATAGCTTTGTAACAGGAATAGCTGGAAATTATTTTGCGTTGTAAACGATCACGGTGACCGAGATAATGTTTGGAAACTAGTTTGTCCGCTTTAGTATCTCCGATGAGGATATAGTTTTTATTGATGGTTCTATCTTTCCGAAAGAATCGTATATTGATGATTCTAGACTTGAATGATTTTAGATTTTTTTATTGTATTTGATCTCATTATCGTATTATCTGTTTCATCCAATTAGATCGATGAATTTTTTTTGTATGTATTGTATATCATGTAGGATATTTTTAATTTAATTTTTTTAATTTTTTAACCTGTAAAATTTATTAAAACCTAAAAGATTTAATTTGTTATTTTAACTTTTTATTTATATTAGCAGTATATCAATATAATGAAATCAAATTGATAGAGAGAGAATTTAAATTCCATTAGAATAAATTGTTGTAATAAACATGATAGTATCTGCATAAATATATCTGTGGTAAACTTTCAACAATTTCTGATCTGATATCAGATCAGATGCATTATATTACGGTTTAAGAGTATTGAGTCATTATTAACGTATTGAAAACGAGTTTTCTGGGTACTAAAACTTTTTCATTTCAAAGAACGTGGTGATGCAATGGTTAACAGGTTTAAAGGTGTAGACTGGTGTTTTCGCTCTGATGTTTGTCTATTGCATCCGGTATGTAAACGATCTTAAATATCACGATTTACTAGGTGAACTGAAAGAATTTTAATCTCCAACTTGTTATTTTGTATTTGAAAAGAAATTCAAATCTTAAGATTTGCCATTCACTTCCATATATTATTATAATTATTCATTTATTTCCATTTATTATCTTGCTAAAAATAAAAATGCTAAAAATAAAAATAATACTATTTGAAAAAATTTCAAATATAACATTACATATTTTACTTCTTGTAAAAATTTTTCTTCTTTCTTTTTTTTTACAATTTTTTTTAAATTTTCGCAAGATTTTCAATTTTTCTAAATGTATGTATAAAAATTAAAATAAAAGAAAATACAAATATAATATAATATTTATATTTCTTAAAATTTATCATTTATTATATCTATATTTCAAAAATTTAAATATTCACATTTTTTAATGAAATTTTTTAAAGAAATATATAATAAAATTATCCTTACTTTTGGCTTCAAAAAAACATAACCTTTTAAAAAACGTTTAACCGCTGAATATCCATCTCATCAATACTTCCTACTCTCGAAACAAAAATGAAACTCGCCTTGAAACTAAAAAACACTTGAATCTAAACTGAACGACAATCCTATTCGATTACGTTCTCCATTCTACCTTTCGTTTTCACCGATTTCAACGAGAACAGGGCACATTGTATAAGAGGTTTCACCGGCTACCGGTAAGAGATCAGGTGGGTTCGCTATTTATCTGTTTAAATACGTCCCGAGGCGATGCACGCCCGCTCGTGTTTAAACTGCGCGCTACCTGATCCTTCGTTCGCTCACTTCCTCTCTACCTCATTTATCTCTCTCACTCTCATGCATATCGGCGCAGCGTGAAAGTTTCGACCAAACTCGCCAGTAAAATCATTTCCTGCCTGACGTTTGCGTCGCGGCACCGTGAGCGTATGTGAATGTGTATACAGACGCGGTAGATTCGCGCGAATAGTCGTCGTTCGATGATTTTATCCTGGGTCCGGGTAGAAACGTGGAGGGCGCGTTAATGGAATTCGTTTTGAACTGTTGAAGTTTTAATTAGCACGGTGCTCGAGGTAATTAGAGAATCATTTGCTCGAATTACCTTATCAAAGAGTCTGTTTGATATTTATTCGAGACGTAAGGTTTTCAAGCTCAAATGGCCGGATTTCTTTCGCTCGTGGTGCTTCTTTCAATCTCTTATGTGTTATTAACTTTTATTATTAATCGTTATTAGACGAATATGCGACAAATTTTTTACGTATGTATGTAATATTAGTATTATAATAAAAATTAATGTTCATCGCGTGACTATTATGATTAATTTTTATTAATTATTTTTTTTTTTTAAATGATTTCATTTTTAATTTTTCTGAATTTTTCTTACAAGTTATATATTTAAAAAGAAAAATGCTTCTTTGATATTAATTTAATTTTTGCATAAAATCTAAACAGATAATTAATTAGATAATATTATAATATATATTACTTAAAAATGAAATATTAATTTTTTCAAATAGAAATTTACATAAATATAGAACGCAATTAGGAAATTCTAAATAATAATCTTTGAGAAAAAATTATAACAACGTGAAAAATATTTTTCCTAACTAAAAATGTTGGAATTAAAAAGGAATTTAATTCAATCAATGTTTTTTACACTGGCCAAAGATAAAAGATAACTGCAGGAGAAATTTTTTGCATACGAGTCCTCATTTTCCAGGAGAAATATCTTGAAAATTTAATAAGCATGTTTGAATTTGAATATGATTCGGTTTATTACGTCTCTTTATGAAACGACATTTTTATCCGTCTTCCTACATGAAATAACCCGTTCAAAGACTTAATATAAAATGATTAAAGATAGTGCAAAAAATCATTATAAATTAATTAATAAATATTTTTAAGAATTATAAATCAAAGAAATTATTTTTCAATTAAATGTTTAATTTTTTTCTTTCTGTAATACAATTCTTCATAATAAAAACATCTTTGAAGAATGTTTTTAATTAAAAATAAATGAACATATTTTAATTTTCTTTAAAGTATTACGAATGATTATTTCACATCTACGTCTCTTATATTTTATAATATATTTAAACGACGCAATGTCCATATTTTTGGCTCTCGTGTGATTCCTTAGCTTCCACCAATTCTTGAAAACAAAACCTTGGATTGAGTTTCAAGCGTGCCAAACGAGATAAACTGCCGAACGAAATTTGACACCGATCTTTTATCCTACTCGCATAGTCTCTCTTTCTCTCTCTCTCTTTCTTTCCTTTCCGCTCAAGTCGAATGCGCAGAAGTCACGTGTCCAAATAATAACCGTCCAATTCGGTTCAAACCGCGAACGTTAAAGTGGGCACTGTGTATAGTCTAATCGCAGAACGTTGACCTACACCGGTCGAAAAAACTCGAAAATGTTCTTCGACCGCAGAATAACACAGACATGTTTTTTTCCTTTTCTTTTCCCCATAGAACGAAGCGGCAAGAAGCTAAACGCTCGTTCTAAGCGGTCCTCCATGCTCCACAGAGCGCGCATCCTTCTATTTCTACCGGTTTATTGGATGCCGGACAAGGGGAGTTGTTGCTTCTTTTTTTCGTTTTGTTCGCCTCTCGAAACGGATGGGAGAAAAAGGACGTCATGGTTTTTGCGGAATCCAACGTCGATACCTTTCTTCGTGGATCGGTGATGCTTTTGATTGTCTTTGAAAATCGATTAAAGAAAGAAGACGACTTTATTTTCGAAGTGTACGAATTTGATTGGATGACAGCTGAATCGAAGCCTGGGATGAGTTAATCGGATATGTGAAAGAATTGATTTTTGAGTTATTAAGATTGTGTTTACAAATATGTGGCCTAATTGTATTTATATTATTAAAAATCAAAAAAATTTAGTACACTTTTATTTTCAATAACAAAAACTAATTCAATATACTGTTGTTTTATTCTATATAACATAAATTTGAATTATATTTATAATTCAATAAATAAGTCTCAATCTATTTAATTATAATTTCTGTATTTATTTGAAGCCTCTGGAACTTTCTATGAATATATTAATAATATATATGACAGAAAGAATAAATAACGTGATATATGAATACATCAAATAATTCGTGAATTATTTTTTGCATGAATAATGAATATAAAACTGCATGTAAAAGAATATAATTTAATGTTATTAATTTTTTTTATAAATAGATATATAGAAACTGTACAAATATGAAATTATAATTTTTGAGATATCAATATTTACTTTATTCAACAATTATATAAATTACTTATAATTAACTATTTGTTATGAATTCACATTTCAAAAGTTAGAATTGCAGTTACAATGATATATAAAATATCAAATGTTTAATAATATATACTTATTGTCTATCACTTTCCAAATTGTCATACAAACGTTGACACGATAACATTATCATTTAATATTAAAAATGTCAATGTGTCGGAGATAATCTCGGGAGAATTGGCAGCGTGGAATTTCGAAGGATCAAAACCGAGTTATGCCGTTCCGGTTCCATTAAATGATTAATGTTTCGAGGTACGTCTGATTAATGTTTCAAGTCGCCATCGATGCGACCTGGCCAAGTTCGTAGTTTGCACTCAAACCCAAACGTGAATTCTCCGAGGAACCATTCTGATCGAAAGATACTGCACGCCGCGCCACTTCGTTTCATTGAGTATAATCTCTGATAAAGTTTCCACTAACTAGATAATTCCATGCTATTTATCATTGGAAATCCAAGTATTTATGATATCGGTAAGTATATATTTTCAACTTGTATTAAACCTTATTTAAAAAAAGATCTCTAATCCAACTTGAAAAACCTAACAAAAAATCAAAATAAGAATTCTAAATAACTAACTTAAATAATCAAGTATTATCCTTAATTACAAAGACATCATGCATAGTCTCTAATCTTTTAATTCTAATTAAAAATCCGATAAAAAAAAACAATAAAAGATAAAACAAAAATTCTAAATAAAAACAAAAATATCGAATAATAAGACGTTAAATATTAGTCAAAGAAGGATATAAAATCGATCTTAAAAAGCCTCTAATCTTTCAATCTAATCAAAAACTGATTACAAAAAAAAATGAGAAAACTAAAACAAAAAATTCGAAGCAACCAATCTCTAAGTAATAAGGCACCAAATATCCTTAATCAAAGAACACGAAAACACGATATATAAAATCTATCGTAAGAAATCTCTATCTCTTTCAATCTGATCGCAAAAAAATCCAACGACAAAATCAAAACAAACAAAAATTCCAAACAAGCAATCTCTAAGTAATAAGGCACCGAATATCCGTGGTCAAAGAAGGAAGACACGATAATAAAATCGATCGCGGGACGCTCGTAAGACAACGAGGGACAAGGAAGGGTATAAGGAAAAAGCGAGAAAGGAGGCGATAGCATCGGCATCGATGTCCGTCCAGCGGATGGAAACAAAGGATAACGAGGCGCGAAAATCGCTTAACGCGATTGGCCATCGATTCTATGGGAAACTTATCTTGGCCGTTGCTCACTCGCCGAGCCAATAAAGGATCCCCTCGGCCTTTCCACGGGATTAAATATCTCGGGGCAATTTACCTCCTTCGACCTCTTTCGCCGCCGTCTGCCCCACCCCTCCTCCTCCCCTCCTCTATCTTTCTTTCC
>NW_006263372.1:63067-65339 GCF_000469605.1 Apis dorsata
CATCGGGACGTCGACGCCCACGCTGAGATTTCTCCTCAGCGAAAGAGCGATCGTTTTCGCGGCGAAAATCGTTCTGGACGTGTAAATACGAGAGAAATCCAAATTCTATAAATTTTATCGATTTTAAACCGTGATGATTAAATTTATGGATCTTTTTATTCTTTTCGACCCTTCGATATGTATATATCGTTTTATACGTAACGTAAGAGTTTGATGATTCTGTTTCTTTTCTTTTTTTTTTTTTTTTTTTAATTTGTGAATATGTGATAGAAAGGAATAGTATTCGAATGTATTCTTTTCATATTTTTTTTTAGAATTTTTGATGAGTAAAAGAGTTGAGATTCGGATTTGTGATGGTTTGTGAAATAGTGAAGTGATTCTTAGATTGAAATTTTATGAATCGTGTATATATAAATAAAAAAAATTGAAAAAGAAATAGTATTTAATTTTTTTTTTTCAACGAACGATCCAATAGTTATTCCTTTGCTTTAAGCTTTTAAGCTTTTATTGTTTTTTTAATTCTATACGGTTTGGTTTCTTTCTAGATTGAAAATAATTCGAGTGAATTGTTGGAAATTGTTGAATCGTGAGTTTTGATATTTCATTGGTTTTGAAAAATATATTTATAAACGAAAAAAAATTCGGGAATTATTGGAAATTTATCCCATGCCTTTTCATATTTGTATGCTTTGAAAGTTTTGGTTTTTTCAATTGAATGGCGTTCGGAGAGAAAATATTGGAATTTTGTTCCCCAACTTTAAGCTTAATTCTTTTTTCTATTTTTTTTCTTCCACAAATTCGCCTTTTTTTTGCCATTAACAATTATTTATTGGATATTTTTAACTACTGATATTTTAACAAATCTTATTATCTCGGTTATGGATCACATTCATACAAGATTGGAACAATGCTTATTGTGCAACACGATGCAAATTACTCGAATAGAATAAATTGTAAGGATTATAGTTCAACATTGTCGGGCCATTCATCATTGATGAATTATTAATGAAAGAAGAAAATTACTAGTAATGTTAGATAGAATGGAAAAGACAACTTTTCTTGAGTGTACATTCAATGTTACATAAGAATGTTACGTGTTCAACAAATTACAAATTTTGTATCTTCATCGATTGACTGAAAAATAATGCAACATAATTTGGAAACAAAAGATCACTAAGCAAAAGCTATCACTAAGCATTGAAGTTTTTATCACATATCCAACTAGTATGCCAAATAACTATAAATAATAATCAAACACGTTATAAATTCCTTATAAAGAAATCCATTATTAATAACTAAACTCGCCCCTAGTGCACCCTAGAATTCCATCTTTACATCTCTAGAATGCACCAATAACTCAATAAACAAAGATGATATTTCTTTTTCTCCCCTTTAATTAAATTTCACTTTCTGTTACATAAAGATAATCCCATATTAAATTTCTAATTAATTTTTTAATTCATGACTATCACACTGCATCTAATGATAAAAAACATAATTAAACTGCTTTCATAAAATGAAATATTTTTTTTATAGAATGGCGTATAAAAAAGAAAAGGATAAAACAGAGGTGGTAAAACGACGATACAAGGCTTTGTCGATTGTCTTCCTCCTTGTTTTCGACTCGCGAGTTGTTAGCAGGGCAGACGGTCGAATTAAGCTTGGTTTTCACAGCGGCCACGGGCCAAGATTGAATTGCCACCCTTTGGCTTTCGTCGCGGAGTGCTTTCGAAAATTAAGCGACATTGTGCCTTAACGAATGGGGATTCAAGCCTACATCTGGTCGAAAAAAAAAAAGAAAAAAAAAAGAAAAAAAATACGCGGGAACATCCAAGGGGCAAGAAGGACCGGAAGTGGAGGACTGGGGGGAAAAAGTTTTATCGAGCGAGTGGTTTCGGTGACGAGGAAAATTTTTACTTCCTTTGAGAAGAAGTATTAGTGAAATGTAACCTTTTCTTTACAAGGTGTTACATAGATATAACCGTCTCTTAAAAAATTATAATTTCTTACAATTATTCTTTAACTTCAAAGAATAACTTCACTCAAAAGAGTGAATCAATTTTCAAGATTTTAATTTTCAAAAAACGTGATTGACAAAAAACTAACTAAAAAAGATATCTTTAATTAAAAATACACAATTATATCAACTCATAAAAAAAGTTAAATTATATAATTTAACTATGAAGTCATTTTATCGTGTTTATACTTTTATATTTTTAGACAATATAACATAAGAGACTGAAATATCAAAAAAAAAAAAAAAAAAAAAAAA
>NW_006263372.1:65715-68216 GCF_000469605.1 Apis dorsata
CAGCAAAAGTGACAGATTCGTTCGCAAATAATATCGCATGGAGGAAAAAAAAAATATCCTTAGACGAAGGATCCTTATGCTTCACGTACTAAGCGCGATGGTAGAAACGTCGAGGCGGGCGTCGTTATTGCTCGATGCTGAGGTCAGTCTACGTGACCGAGCAGATATTGCCTCCTACGACCACGGGTACCACCGTAGTCACCAACATTAACCGCCATGAGCTCACCACCGAGGCAATAATGCCACGCCTCGAAAGATAGCCCCCTTGACCAGCATCTTTGTCCCAATATAGTTTCACCCACCCTCCTACCACTTTCCATCATCTCTTTCCGCTACCCCTTAACGAATCTTTTGGTCACCTTATATGGGAGACACGTGATATTTTCGATTTCTTTCCCTTTTTATTTTTTTCCCCATCTTTTCTTGAACGATTTTTCGTTTCCTTTTTTTTTTTTTTTTTTTTTATAAGAATTGGGGTTGATGGATTTTCGATCGACTTATGGGGTACGTGGGTATTTCATTTTCTACTTTTGCCTCAAAGTAATAAAATTTTTTTGAATCAATTTTTTCGTGTGCAATAAAATATTTTTGGAATAATTTTGGAAAATCTTTAAAATACTCTATCTAGATTCATTGTGAATAAGCTTAACAAATAAGCTTCAAGCAATTTTTTTTTATTTTTGTATTTGTTTTTTTGATCAGATTAAAATCAATTCTCTAAAAAAACTGTCACGAGAATATATTAATACCCTGTATATTTCATAGATATGAAACAGAACGATCTATATATATATATATATAAATATACACACACGTAAAATACTCTTTTCATCGTCTTCCACGACCCTCTTTTTTTTTATTTCGATCACCCTAGCGAAAATGTGGAAGAGAGATTTGTCAGGAAATTGCTCGACTCACCGTACATCTTCCCTTCGTCGGACAGGATGATTTTGCGTCGGCCGCATGGCGGATATATAGTGAGAGCTTCTTGGAAGCTCTGCTCGATATCCGGCGACCATACACCTTCCGCGTCCGCTGCCGATAGGTCCTTCTCGTCCTGAAAAATACCAACCAAGCCAATAAGAAAAATTTTTGCGAAGAAAATATTGTTAGAAAAATTATTGATCATTTTTTTTTAATTCTAATTTTCGGTTAATATAAATTGTACGATAATCAATAATATAAATGCATAAACAATTATATTATACGACGAATAAATGAAAGTATTATTAGAAAATAACTATCGTGAAATGTTTAATTTAACATTGTTATAAATCATAATATAATTAACAATTACATTAATAAATATATAAACAATTAAGAATATCGTAATATCGAAGTGCCATATTAAGTTTTTTAACTTTAATAATAACTTTAATAAAAACGCAATTTTGAGGTTATATCAACAAAATCTCAAGATGGCATCCTTCGCAGCAAAGCTACTTAAAAAAAAATATTCAAGATAAAAGAATAAGTTGTATGACTCGAAGATAATGGAAAAAAATATTGAACTTACATCGCTAATTTCGCCAACGTCGAGGTTCTTGGTATCCGAGCCGGAGCCGTTCGCGTCGGGCGGCGGCCCGGAACTCGTGGGAGTCCACGGCGCGGAAATGGTGTCGGCTGCAGCCACCGCACTGCCTGTAACAATTAACCACATTCGTTACTTCTCTGCTCCCGTATATCTCATCCACGTGTACAATCTTTTTAAATTTTCCTCTTTTGACCCGCTAAAATAAGAAACAAAAACAAAATCTGTTCCTTTCACATGTCTAAAGATAAAGAGAAAAGAAACGAAGAAAAAAAATTAGATGTAAAAAAGAAAGAAGATTAAAAGTGAGTATATATTTTGCAAAATATCTTTGGTGATATCGAAAATTTATTTAATAGATGTATAATTTCCAAATGTAATGTATTAGAAACATTAATATTTAAAGTATTATATTTAATAGATAACAATATCTTTTGAATTGGAATGCCCCGTGTATATATCCAAATTAAATGAACTTTTAATATCCTCAACAATCATATACCATACTATCCTCAAATGTGTTGTATTCCTATAGCGATCACTGTTCATAATATATCATTTACGTACATAAGAAAGAAAAACACCTAGAAATTATCTATTGAAATGCAAATTCATTAAAAAAAATTATTATCCCAATCATTTATAAAATCAACATAAAATAAATTTGCTCTCAAACATATATATATTCACTTCCGACTATCTCACAGAATTCATCTAAAAGAAAAAAAAAAAAAAAAAAGAAAAAAGTTAAAAAGTAACATAATAACGAAAGACTATAAACAAACGACTAAATCGAATTACTCTGAACGGTTCGCCCCGTGGCGTGGCAGCGCGCGTATCATATCAGCGCATCCCGATCCTCGAGCTGGCCTCGCATAGTGGCGAACGAATAAGATTTACACCGTCGCACCTCGGACATATCTCGGGTCTGCGGTGGCCGCGTGACGGAATCCGCGCGGCTCTCTCGTTT
>NW_006263372.1:68450-69670 GCF_000469605.1 Apis dorsata
CCGATACCCGCCAACACGCACCACGCACCCAAACGGTCGGCGAAACCGGGCTGAGTGTACCAATGATGTAAACAAGGACGGGCGAACAGCCGCGAGCCACGGCACAGAGCGAGACGGACCGAGCGAGAACGAAATTAACCGATCGGGAGCGAGACAGACCGAGTGGAAACGAAATTAACCGAGGCGGAACGAGGCAAGACGATCAGCAGTGGATAGAAGCGCGCGAAAATTTCACCGTTTCGCGGGGTTTAACGAGATGGAACGGGATCAACGTTACGCATTGGGGAGGTGGGGTGGCTCGTGGACGAGGGTGGTGGAAAAATCAGCACGTGAAAAATCGTGGTACGGGAGTTGGCGCGGGAGATTCGCTCTGTACGCCGTGGAGCAACAAGTGTTCCTTGATATCGCGTATCAGTGCTTGGATAGGTGGTAGGGGAAGCTCGTAGGCGGTACACTCCGCCTACAGGGGGTGGAGTGTGTGTGTTAAGCCCCCGGAAGAGCCTCGAGCGCTGTTCGGTGTTCCGACCGCAATACCGGATCCCTTGAAAGCGGCGACAAACCCCCGTGTACACGCCGCGTACGACGATGATGGGGGAAACTGCATCGTGTCGCGTTCCTCGCGAGCCTCTAATCTCGGGCGCCACCGACGAATACGAAAGCTTTGGCTTTGACTTTTCAGCTTCTTCAATGTGTGACGAGGTGATAATTTCGGATTTTGGTCGAGTGTTGGATTTAATTGGAGGATGATGGAGATGATTATAAAAATAAATATGGATTGTTATTGGTCGAAAATATATGATAATTTAGAAATCAGAATTTTGAATTTTCATGAAGGTATATTGATAACGTAATTGTAAAAGTAAGTATTGTTTTTTGAAAGTGTGATAAAAATAAGAATGATCAAGTAAGAATTTTTAGGTTAAAATGAATCTCATATTATGAAAGTAAGTATGTCGATTATTAGTTAAAAATTTCATATGTAAATAAGATTACGTGCAAGCATTAGGTGAATTCTCAAACCAAATAATATAAATATAATATAAATTCAAAGTAAAAATTCTAAAACAATTTTATGTAACAATGTAATTTTAAATTAAATTCTAAATTAATTTAATGTAATTTTCGAAAACCAAAAATTCCAAATTAACTGTCACCTATTCTTGCCCATAAATTCAAAAAAAAAAAAAAATGATTATAGAAAGATAAAAAAAAAAAAAGGG
>NW_006263372.1:69818-71000 GCF_000469605.1 Apis dorsata
CAGATCATCCTGCTCAGTGTTGTTTCATCGAGCTCTCTAAATATTCGCAGAGGATGGTTGTGCGGGCACAATATACACAAGCCGCTGAAAATGAGCATAGCTTTAATAGAGACGCGAGCACGAGCGGACAGAGATGGCCACGCACACGCCTATATCTCTAAACTCCGTGACCAACCGATGTAAATGCGTCCTTATATAAATGCCAACCCCGTATGTATATAAAGGAAACATATACAAATATAGAAACACCAGTAAATTGTATTTACATAGGATAATTAAAAAATATGTGTCAATATTTCAAAAGATATTTTAAAAATGTTAAAAAAATAATTAAAAAATCAAAACAAAATGTTTAAAGTTCGAAAATTCGTGAGTAAAATGGATCTATTATATGGTTATATATTATTTCCTGATATTAATCTGTTAGATTTTCATTTTTTGAACATTTTATAAAAAAGGATAAAGAGAAAATAATAATTATTTGCCAATTTTTTATTCATAATTCAAAAACTAAGACAAAACCAAATTAATGTTAATTAAATAAGCAATATTATATTTTAATATACCTAAATAAATCTTCTGAAACATTGTACATAAATAATTTTTTATTTCTACACGATATTAATCCCAAAACACTTATTTTTATGGATAACTGTTAAACTCAATCCAATGCCATCTAAGATTTATTTTTGAAACACCCTATACATAAACAGACATAAACTATCTCCATGGATAACTAATCCAAACTCAATGTCACTTAAGCGAACATTGTTTTTATTTGCCTAGATTGACACGTACTTGTGAAACACCCTGTACAAAAACAACCTTTACAAACTACTTTCACTTTTCTATTTCATTTCCAAATATCCAATATATATTATAATTTAATCCAATATCACCCGAGCGAACATTATTCTATTCCATTTGCCTAGATCGACACGTACTTGTGAAACAGCCTGTACGCAAACATAGGATATATACACCTATACATGCGAAGCGGTAAGTCGCGCGGTCGCGCGTGCACGCGAAGCGTAATGCCAGCGCGGCAGAAAGCATAGATCATGGCGGATGACGCATGGTTGCATTCGGTGCGCCCGTCGGCAGAGGGATGGAAATACGCGGATGAAGGATAGGGAATGGCCGGGTCAGCCGTGATACGGCGCAGGAACTCGAGCACGGAGG
>NW_006263372.1:71103-72770 GCF_000469605.1 Apis dorsata
TGGAGTGGGAGAAAGCATTTTGGAATGTCGTGGCTACTCCCGGTCACGGGGAGATCCCGGAACACGTCCTTGTCCAGGCGACGCACGCCTTGCCACCCCCCCTCCCCCCGTCCACAACTCCACCTAGACTCGGTCCAGTGTGCGTCCACGCATAACTGAATTTTCTTACCTCCTTTTCGCTTAGAACCGCGACAATTCAGCGATTCTGGCCTGGTTGGAGGACTTGGATAGCAGTTGGTATTGGATGATGGAGGTTGGAGAGAAAGTTTCAAGTGAGTGTGTATGTATATGTTGTGTATGGGGGTGCGAGGATTTTGGAGTTTAGGTATGGGGCATTGAGGTATTGATTGTTGTAGGTGGTTTAACTGTTTTAACCGTTGGGAGATATATGGAGGAGTGGAATTCTGATTGCACGGGGTGGGATGGGAACTACTGGTTAGTACTTAGTAAGGATATGGTGATTATGGATTGAAAACTATTTCTTTTGGTCTATATTTTATGGTTAGGATTTTTATAATTTTAAATATTAAAATATGGTGTGTATATTTATTTAATTGTATAAATATAGTAAAAATAGTTTTTTTTAGATTGATAAATTAGATTGAACATGAAAATATTTATTATTATAATTGAAAGAAAAGTAATATATTACAGTATTTGTAAATAGTAATAGTATTATTTTCCTTTTAAATTATCTGGATAGATTGTCAGAAATTTTCTTGCCAAAAAAAAGACTACTATATACCAAACAATTCAACTATCACAACTGATATCTTTCATACAGTTACATCTAATTAAAAATTCAAATTTCCCAACTACAATTTTCATCATGATCTTTTCAAAATCATAGTTACCCAATAATATTTAAATTATCTGGATAGATTGTCAGAAATTTTCTTGCCAAAAAAAAGATTACTATATACCAAACAATTCAACTATCACAACTGATATTTTTCATACAGTTACATCTAATTAAAAATTTAAATTTCCCAACTACAATTTTCACCATGATCTTTTCAAAATCATAGTTATCCAATAATATTTAAATTATCTGGATATATTGTCAGAAATTTTCTTGCCAAAAAAAAGATTACTATATACTAAACAATTCAACTATCATAACTGATATCTTTCATACAGTTATCTACTTACATCTAATTAAAAATTCAAATTTCCCCTACAATTATCACCATAATTTTTTCAAAATCATAATTAACAATATTTTCTGATCACATGGACCTCAAAAAGATCCAAACTAACTAAAAACAAGCTACGATTCAATGTACCCAATATATCCAATGTACCCAAAACCAACAACCCCCTCAATTCTTCCCTCCCCCTCCAAAAAAATCAACATATACGCTCGACGCAACCCCATTTCCTAATCATATCAGCACCGAAACACCTCTTCCACCCCCCAAAACGCAACCCCCCGCTCATTCAGCCCCTCCAGACCCTCTAACCGACAACATCAAACAACCGATCTCCCTAAAACTGAACGCACGGTAAGTACACTCGACAACCGTCCCCATCCTGGGGTATATCGGTGACATCGGTAAATCGTTCGAAGCAGCTTTATCCTTGAGCAAACGCGTCACAGAGAGCCGGTCCCCGCGCATCCGGTCCCCGGGGGTGTAGTAAATGGCGTGTTCGTGGTGGTGGCTCGG
>NW_006263372.1:73212-73814 GCF_000469605.1 Apis dorsata
AGACGCACGCGGGCTTCCTCCTAAAGGAAAAAACTCGACGAGTCGAATTCTTGCATGAGCCGCGTTTATTCCGCGGGTTCACGAGGATTTCTCGAGCGCGTCGGATGGATAGCATTGCAATACCGCACCCGCGTTAACTTGGGGAAAACTTCGACATGTGGCGTGCTCTTTCGCCTGGATTTTCGTATTCGGAATTGGTATCGGAGGGGGATGGTTTATGGAGGGGGAGAATTCGAGGGGAATTAAGAATCCGTGGTATTAGGTTATGGATGAATAGGAAAGGTTTTTTAACGATATGTTATCGTTGTTTTTCGATCGACGAGTTATTGTTGTTGTATTGAAGTTATATATATTTAGAATTTTTTTGAATATCAGAATGTTAGGTTAGGTTAGGTTAGTGTTAAGATTTTTGATCGAATTATTGTTGTATTGAAGTTATATATATTGAGAATTTTTTTGAATATCAGAATGTTAGGTTAGGTTAGGTTAGTGTTAAGATTTTTGATCGAATTATTGTTGTATTGAAGTTATATATATTGAGAATTTTTTTGAATATCAGAATGTTAGGTTAGGTTAGGTTAGTGTTAAGATTTTTGATCGAA
>NW_006263372.1:73919-77498 GCF_000469605.1 Apis dorsata
GTTAGGTTAGGTTATGTTAAGGTTTTGGATTTTTTGATCGAATTATTGTTGTATTGAACTTATATATATTGATATTTTGATGTTATAAATTATATATATTGATATATTGATATTATATATATATTTTTTTGAATATCAGAATAGATTAGGTTAGGTTAGGTTAGTGTTAAGATTTTTGATCGAATTATTGTTGTATTGAACTTATATATATATTTTTGAATATCAGAATGTTAGATTAGGTTAAATTAGTGTTAAGGTTTTGGATTTTTTGATTGAATTATTGTTGTATTGAATTTATATATATTTCTTTGAATAGAAAGAATGTTAGGTTAGGTTAGGTTATGTTAAGGTTTTGGATTTTTTGATCGAATTATTATTGTATTGAACTTATGTTATTTTTGAATATCAAAATGTTAGGTTAGGTTAGTATTAAATTATAATAATTAATTAATATAAATTATAAATATATAATTATATTAACGGATAATGAGTTTGACGAGTTATTTTTTTATTAAATTATTAAATAGTTTTTAAACATAATATTTGAATCAGATTGGAAATTGAATATTGCCAATATGCTCGACATTTTCCATTAATGATATTTCAAATATTTTATATATAAATCATCGATACGAAAGAAAAAGTTTTAAGAGAAGTTACAGAAAAATGTTTCCATTACAACAGAAAATCTAGTGATTTCGTCCGTTCGTAATCATAATTACGAACAATTCTCCGCGTGAAAATTGGAATTACGAGAAAATTGACGGATTTGCGAAAGCATTTCCAAAATATTTCCACAAGTTGCAATTAAAATGTCGGCGCGAAATGTTTTCGTCAACGGACACGCGAGAGAGGAGGGAGAGGTGGGGAGTTGGGGATCGACGTTGAAAGGCAATTGGTCGTTGTCAAAGGTATCAAAAGGAGAAGGATGATGGCTGCTTGCTCGGGTGGGGATAAAAAGAGACGGATAGAGGAAAAGCGAGGAATGGTGCAACATGAATGGATATTATAATTTTCATACCTTTGTGAGAGAGGAATTAAATTACCATTCACGGGATATTATGGGGACGATACTGAAGGTATATATAGTAGTTTTAATATAATATAATTAAATCTACGTTTAACCCACATAAAAGGATATTTTCGTTGGAAAATACTCCGAGGGAAATTAATTATTATCTTGATGTTGCGCGCCTCAGAGCTATCATGCCGTAAAATTTATTAAGAGCTTCGAACTATAACCTATATGCTCTATATTCCGCCTTTTAAACTGCGCCATTAAGAATTTTCTAATCGATCCTTCTCACTCACCTATAGGTGTGAAGTAAGAGAGGAAAAAAAGAAAAAAAAAAGTTAGATGGAACAAATCGATTTTAACGTTTTTCAACGTTTAGTTAAAAAATTGTATAACGTATCGCGTGTAATGCGTTATTAATACGATGTTATTTTGTTTTGATTAAATTAAATGAGATAATAAGACGGCTATTCAGATGCGCGGTTAACCTTTTCGAAGGATAATATTTTTATTTTAATTAACACCTCCGTATGAATTATAATTTATTTTGTATATTTGTTTTGTAAATTGAATTTTCCTTGAATTCTTTGATTTTTTAATTAATAGCATAAATTGTTCGAAGGTAATTTAAATTTATCGAGATTAACTTAATTTAATATTTTTTTTTTTACATTCTAATTAGAAATGTCAAATTGACAAATTATACAATATGATGAAATTATCGATTAATTGATTAAAAAAATTTTCCACGATATATATATCGAAGATTAAAATATTAAAATGCATAAATTTCATCGATCAGGAACATTAAATTTAACCTTTTTCACGATTGGTCGTAAAACTATTCGATCTCTTAAAAATAGTACTTTGTTATTACCTCGAAGTATTACTTAAAATTACACCACGAGATCGAGCAAGAAAGGTAAAATTACCTCTAAATTATTATGTTTGACGCGAAAGGTCTTTTTATAAATTTCATACCGCCGATAGATAAAAAGGGGAGAAACATGAAAGATGGCGGGCCTAAGAGAGCGGACTTACTCTTAGAAAAGAAGAAGTTGGGAAAGGAATTAAGAGAAGAGGGCAAGGCTATACCCTAAGGAGTGAAGAAGGGAGGTGGTTTTTTTTTTTTAAAGCGTATTACTAGACGATAATTAACACTTTCACTACCGATGACGTCTTGAAGGTGAAGCGGAATGAAAGTTGAGAGCCATAGACGTGGTCTTTTCAACAGTCGAGGGCTTTTGAGTTAATAGTGGCATCTTACCTCGAAAAAACGTGGAAATATATTTCCTACGTAAGTTTCTTCACGAGATATTCCTTCCTTATATTCAAATTCTTAATTTTCAAATAAACTTCTTGTCAAATAATAATTTCGAGAGGGGTAATTTCTTTAATACATGGAAAAAAAAAAAATATATAAAAATTCTGTAACTACTTCCTTCGATATTTCTTCGATATTTATAGATATTTTTCTTTCTTATGTTCATAAAAGGTTTAAAGAAGATTTCCCTTTTTACGCGAAGGGCAAACAGAGCGTGAGGTTAAGAAGCGTGAAATCTTGAGGAAGCGGTTCTAACGACGCTTATCTTCGAATTATTGAAGAGTAATAAGGTGTCGTGATACACGGTTTACGGGTCGCGTGACACACAAGGAGGTAAAAGAATGTTTTCCGCTTTGACAAGATGTCGTTTAAAAAGACGATGGCGAAGGGTTTGCGCCATGTACGCGCGCCACCTACGCGTTGCCCCGGAGACTTTACAAAGTGAACGAGCTTTTTCTCGAGGACTTCCTGTAACGCGAGTATTCTCATCGCTCGTGCGTTCTTCCATCGTCGAAATTCGTCAGATAAACGTGAGAAATTAAACCGAATTGAGATATTGAAAATCCTTCTCTATTTGTTATTTCTTAGTTTTTAGGTTATTAATAAAAGTATATTCATGTGTCGTTTGTATCGTTTCATGTTCATTAAACATTATTTATTTGTAAATAAATATGTATATATAATATGTATAATAAATATGTTATATCGAAAATTGGAAGTAGAAATTTTGAATAATATAGTTCGAATGATTTTTAGAATTTTTGGTTAGATTCGTCGAATATATTAATATTTTTAAATAAATGTAACTCGAAAATAAAAAATTATACATCTTAATGCGAAATAAATTTGAATAAAAATGGGAAAAATAATCCAAACCATCCCTCGTTATTTCATTGCACAGGATAAGTATCATTCTCCAGTCTTTCATTCCTCTCACACTCGAATTAATCCCGACACAGTCTACATTCACCGACCTGACAGCAATCAAAAGAAGCCCGATGCAATTAGAAGAACATTAAACACGAGCGAGCGGAGCGGTTTCGCTATCTCATCGCTAACATTCGTTTTAATTTCTCTCTTATCCGTCTGAAAGAGCGAGACGGAGAAAGACAATTCAGATGGAGCGACAAAAACAACGACGGGAATGGAAAAGGTATAGAAAGAGAGGAGAGTCTAGTAGGGGTAAGGAAAAAGAGAGAAAAGGAATAAAAAAAAAAAAAAAAAGAAAAAAAAAAAAAAA